>NW_027489082.1:0-116614 GCF_050948215.1 Halictus rubicundus | reverse complement strand
TATCCTCTATCCTATCCTATCCTCTATCCTATCCTATCCTCTATCCTATCCTATCCTCTATCCTATCCTATCCTCTATCCTATCAAATCCCCTATCCTATCCTCTATCCTATCCTATCCTGTATCCTATCCTATCCTCTATCCTCTATCCTATCCTATCCTCTATCCTATCCTATCCTCTATCCTATCATGTCGTCTATCCTATCCTCTATCCTATCCTATCCTCTATCCTATCCTATCCTCCATACTATCCTATCCTCAATCCTATCCTTTCCTGTATCCTATCCAATCCTGTATCCTATCCTGTCCTCTATACTATCCTATCCTCTATCCTAACCTATCCTCTATCTTATCCTATCCTCTATCCTATCCTATCTTCTATCCTATCCTATCCTCTATCCTATCCTATCCCCTATCCTATCCTCTATCCTATCTTCTATCCTATCCTATCCTCTATCCTATCAAATCCCCAATCCTATCCTCTATCCTATCCTATCATCTATCCTCTATCCTATCCAATCCTCTATCCTATCCTATCCTCTATCCTATCAAATCCCCTATCCTATCCTCTGTCCTATCCTATCCTCTATCCTATCCTATCATCTATCCTATCCTATCCTCTATCCTATCCTATCGTCTATCCTATCCTCTATCCTATCCTATCCTCTATCCTATCCTATCCTCTATCCTATCCTATCCTCTATCCTATCAAATCCCCTATCCTATCCTCTGTCCTATCCTATCCTCTATCCTATCCTATCATCTATCCTATCCTATCCTCTATCCTATCCTATCGTCTATCCTATCCTCTATCCTATCCTATCCTCTATCCTATCCTATCCTCTATCCTATCCTATCTTCTATCCTATCCTACCCTCTATCCTATCAAATCCCCTACCCTATCCTCTGTCCTATCATATCCTCTATCCTATCCTATCCTCTATCCTATCCTATCCTCTATCCTATCCTATACTCTATCCTCTATCCTATACTATCCTCTATCCTATCCTATCCTCTATCCTATCCTATCCTCCATCCTATCCTATCTTCAATCCTATCCTTTCCTGTATCCTATCCAATCCTGTATCCTATCCTGTCCTCTATACTATCCTATCCTCTATCCTATCCTATCCTCTATTCTATCTTATCCTCTATCATATCCTATGATCTATCCTATCCTATCGTCTATCCTATCCTCTATCCTATCCTATTCCTCTATCCTAACCTATCCTCTATCCTATCCTATCCTCTATTCTATCCTATCCTCTATCCTATCCTATCCTCTATCCTATCATATCCTCTATCCTATCCTATCCTATCCTCTATCCTATCCTATCCTATCCTATCCTATCCTATCCTCTATCCTATCCTATCCTATCCTCTATCCTATCCTATCCTCTATCGTATCCTATCCTCTATCCTATCCTATCCTCTATCCTATCCTACCCTCTATCCTATCAAATCCCCTACCCTATCCTCTGTCCTATCCTATCCTCTATCCTATCCTATCCTCTATCCTATCCTATCCTCTATCCTATCTTATCCTCTATCCTCTATCCTATACTATCCTCTATCCTATCCTATCCTCTATCCTATCCTATCCTCCATCCTATCCTATCTTCAATCCTATCCTTTCCTGTATCCTATCCAATCCTGTATCCTATCCTGTCCTCTATACTATCCTATCCTCTATCCTATCCTATCCTCTATTCTATCTTATCCTCTATCCTATCCTATGATCTATCCTATCCTATCGTCTATCCTATCCTCTATCCTATCCTATTCCTCTATCCTATCCTATCCTCTATCCTATCCTATCCTCTATTCTATCCTATCCTCTATCCTATCCTATCCTCTATCCTATCCTATCCTCTATCCTCTATCCTATACTATCCTCTATCCTATCCTATCCTCTATCCTATCCTATCCTCCATCCTATCCTATCTTCAATCCTATCCTTTCCTGTATCCTATCCAATCCTGTATCCTATCCTGTCCTCTATACTATCCTATCCTCTATCCTATCCTATCCTCTATTCTACCTTATCCTCTATCCTATCCTATGATCTATCCTATCCTATCGTCTATCCTATCCTCTATCCTATCCTATTCCTCTATCCTATCCTATCCTCTATCCTATCCTATCCTCTATTCTATCCTATCCTCTATCCTATCCTATCCTCTATCCTATCCTATCCTATCCTCTATCCTATCCTATCCTATCCTATCCTATCCTCTATCCTATCCTATCCTCTATCCTATCCTATCCTCTATCCTATCCTATCCTCTATCGTATCCTATCCTCTATCCTATCCTATCCTCTATCCTATCCTATCCTCTATCCTATCCTCTATCCTCTATCCTATACTATCCTCTATCCTATCCTATCCTCTATCCTATCCTATCGTCTATCCTATCCTCTATCCTATCCTATCCTCTATCCTATCCTATCCTCCATCCTATCCTATCCTCTATCCTATCCTATCCTCTATCCTATCCTATCCTCTATCCTATCCTATCCTCTATCCTCTATCCTATACTATCCTCTATCCTATCCTATCCTCTATCCTATCCTATCCTCCATCCTATCCTATCTTCAATCCTATCCTTTCCTGTATCCTATCCAATCCTGTATCCTATCCTGTCCTCTATACTATCCTATCTTCTATCCTATCCTATCCTCTATCCTATCAAATCCCCAATCCTATCCTCTATCCTATCCTATCATCTATCCTCTATCCTATCCAATCCTCTATCCTATCCTATCCTCTATCCTATCAAATCCCCTATCCTATCCTCTGTCCTATCCTATCCTCTATCCTATCCTATCATCTATCCTATCCTATCCTCTATCCTATCCTATCGTCTATCCTATCCTCTATCCTATCCTATCCTCTATCCTATCCTATCCTCTATCCTATCAAATCCCCTATCCTATCCTCTGTCCTATCCTATCCTCTATCCTATCCTATCATCTATCCTATCCTATCCTCTATCCTATCCTATCGTCTATCCTATCCTCTATCCTATCCTATCCTCTATCCTATCCTATCCTCTATCCTATCCTATCTTCTATCCTATCCTACCCTCTATCCTATCAAATCCCCTACCCTATCCTCTGTCCTATCCTATCCTCTATCCTATCCTATCCTCTATCCTATCCTATCCTCTATCCTATCCTATCCTCTATCCTCTATCCTATACTATCCTCTATCCTATCCTATCCTCTATCCTATCCTATCCTCCATCCTATCCTATCTTCAATCCTATCCTTTCCTGTATCCTATCCAATCCTGTATCCTATCCTGTCCTCTATACTATCCTATCCTCTATCCTATCCTATCCTCTATTCTATCTTATCCTCTATCATATCCTATGATCTATCCTATCCTATCGTCTATCCTATCCTCTATCCTATCCTATTCCTCTATCCTAACCTATCCTCTATCCTATCCTATCCTCTATTCTATCCTATCCTCTATCCTATCCTATCCTCTATCCTATCCTATCCTCTATCCTATCCTATCCTATCCTCTATCCTATCCTATCCTATCCTATCCTATCCTCTATCCTATCCTATCCTCTATCCTATCCTATCCTCGATCGTATCCCATCCTCTATCCTATCCTATCCTCTATCCTATCCTACCCTCTATCCTATCAAATCCCCTACCCTATCCTCTGTCCTATCCTATCCTCTATCCTATCCTATCCTCTATCCTATCCTATCCTCTATCCTATCCTATCCTCTATCCTCTATCCTATACTATCCTCTATCCTATCCTATCCTCTATCCTATCCTATCCTCCATCCTATCCTATCTTCAATCCTATCCTTTCCTGTATCCTATCCAATCCTGTATCCTATCCTGTCCTCTATACTATCCTATCCTCTATCCTATCCTATCCTCTATTCTATCTTATCCTCTATCCTATCCTATGATCTATCCTATCCTATCGTCTATCCTATCCTCTATCCTATCCTATTCCTCTATCCTAACCTATCCTCTATCCTATCCTATCCTCTATCCTATCCTATCCTCTATCCTCTATCCTATCCTATCCTCTATCGTATCCTATCCTCTATCCTATCCTATCCTCTATCCTATCCTATCCTCTATCCTATCCTATCCTCTATCCTATCCTATCATCTATCCTATCCTATCCTCTATCCTATCCTATCGTCTATCCTATCCTCTATCCTATCCTATCCTCTATCCTATCCTATCCTCTATCCTATCCTATCCTCTATCCTATCCTATCTTCTATCCTATCCTACCCTCTATCCTATCAAATCCCCTACCCTATCCTCTGTCCTATCCTATCTTCTATCAAATCCTATCCTCTATCCTATCCTATCCTCTATCCTCTATCCTATACTATCCTCTATCCTATCCTATCCTCTATCCTATCCTATCGTCTATCCTATCCTCTATCCTATCCTATCCTCTATCCTATCCTATCCTCCATCCTATCCTATCCTCTATCCTATCCTATCCTCTATCCTATCCTATCCTCTATCCTATCCTATCCTCTATCCTCTATCCTATACTATCCTCTATCCTATCCTATCCTCTATCCTATCCTATCCTCCATCCTATCCTATCTTCAATCCTATCCTTTCCTGTATCCTATCCAATCCTGTATCCTATCCTGTCCTCTATACTATCCTATCCTCTATCCTATCCTATCCTCTATTCTATCTTATCCTCTATCCTATCCTATGATCTATCCTATCCTATCGTCTATCCTATCCTCTATCCTATCCTATTCCTCTATCCTATCCTATCCTCTATCCTATCCTATCCTCTATTCTATCCTATCCTCTATCCTATCCTATCCTCTATCCTATCCTATCCTCTATCCTATCCTATCCTATCCTATCCTCTATCCTATCCTATCCTCTATCGTATCCTATCCTCTATCCTATCCTATCCTCTATCCTATCCTATCCTCTATATTATCCTATCCTCTATCCTATCCTATCCTCTATCCTATCCTATCCTCTATCTTATCAAGTCCCCTATCCTATCCTCTATCCTATCCTATCCTGTATCCTATCCTATCCTCTATCCTCTATCCTATCCTATCCTCTATCCTATCCTATCCTCCATCCTATCCTATCTTCAATCCTATCCTTTCCTGTATCCTATCCAATCCTGTATCCTATCCTGTCCTCTATACTATCCTATCCTCTATCCTATCCTATCCTCTATTCAATCTTATCCTCTATCCTATCCTATGATCTATCCTATCCTATCGTCTATCCTATCCTCTATCCTATCCTATTCCTCTATCCTATCCTATCCTCTATCCTATCCTATCCTCTATTCTATCCTATCCTCTATCCTATCCTATCCTCTATCCTATCCTATCCTCTATCCTCTATCCTATACTATCCTCTATCCTATCCTATCCTCTATCCTATCCTATCCTCCATCCTATCCTATCTTCAATCCTATCCTTTCCTGTATCCTATCCAATCCTGTATCCTATCCTGTCCTCTATACTATCCTATCCTCTATCCTATCCTATCCTCTATTCTATCTTATCCTCTATCCTATCCTATGATCTATCCTATCCTATCGTCTATCCTATCCTCTATCCTATCCTATTCCTCTATCCTATCCTATCCTCTATCCTATCCTATCCTCTATTCTATCCTATCCTCTATCCTATCCTATCCTCTATCCTATCCTATCCTATCCTCTATCCTATCCTATCCTATCCTATCCTATCCTCTATCCTATCCTATCCTCTATCCTATCCTATCCTCTATCGTATCCTATCCTCTATCCTATCCTATCCTCTATCCTATCCTATCCTCTATCCTATCCTATCCTCTATCCTATCCTATCATCTATCCTATCCTATCCTCTATCCTATCCTATCGTCTATCCTATCCTCTATCCTATAATATCCTCTATCCTATCCTATCCTCTATCCTATCCTATCTTCTATCCTATCCTACCCTCTATCCTATCAAATCCCCTACCCTATCCTCTGTCCTATCCTATCCTCTATCAAATCCTATCCTCTATCCTATCCTATCCTCTATCCTCTATCCTATACTATCCTCTATCCTATCCTATCCTCTATCCTATCCTATGGTCTATCCTATCCTCTATCCTATCCTATCCTCTATCCTATCCTATCCTCCATCCTATCCTATCCTCTATCCTATCCTATCCTCTATCCTATCCTATCCTCTATCCTATCCTATCCTCTATCCTCTATCCTATACTATCCTCTATCCTATCCTATCCTCTATCCTATCCTATCCTCCATCCTATCCTATCTTCAATCCTATCCTTTCCTGTATCCTATCCAATCCTGTATCCTATCCTGTCCTCTATACTATCCTATCCTCTATCCTATCCTATCCTCTATTCTATCTTATCCTCTATCCTATCCTATGATCTATCCTATCCTATCGTCTATCCTATCCTCTATCCTATCCTATTCCTCTATCCTATCCTATCCTCTATCCTATCCTATCCTCTATTCTATCCTATCCTCTATCCTATCCTATCCTCTATCCTATCCTATCCTCTATCCTATCCTATCCTATCCTATCCTCTATCCTATCCTATCCTCTATCCTATCCTATCCTCTATCCTATCCTATCCTCTATCCTATCCTATCCTCTATCCTATCCTATCCTCTATCCTATCCTATCCTCTATCCTATCCTATCCTCCATCCTATCAAATACCCTATCCTATCCTCCATCCTATCCTATCCTGTATCCTATCCTATCCTATCCTCTATCCTATCCTGTCGTCTATCCTATCCTCTATCCTATCCTATCCTCTATCCTATCCTATCCTCCATCCTATCCTATCCTCAATCCTATCCTTTCCTGTATCCTATCCAATCCTGTATCCTATCCTGCCCTCTATACTATCCTATCCTCTATCCTAACCTATCCTCTATTCTATCTTATCCTCTATCCTATCCTATGATCTATCCTATCCTATCGTCTATCCTATCCTCTATCCTATCCTATTCCTCTATCCTATCCTATCCTCTATCCTATCCTATCCTCTATTCTCTCCTATCCTCTATCCTATCCTATCCTCTATCCTATCCTATCCTATCCTCTATCCTATCCTATCCTATCCTCTATCCTATCCTATCCTCTATCCTATCCTATCCTCTATCGTATCCTATCCTCTATCCTATCCTATCCTCTATCCTATCCTATCCTCTATCCTATCCTATCCTCTATCCTATCCTATCCTCTATCCTATCAAGTCCCCTATCCTATCCTCTATCCTATCCTATCCTATCCTCTATTCTATCCTATCCTCTATCCTATCCTATCCTCTATCCTATCCTATCCTATCCTCTATCCTATCCTATCCTATCCTATCCTATTCCTCTATCCTATCCTATCCTCTATCCTATCCTATCCTCTATTCTATCCTATCCTCTATCCTATCCTATCCTCTATCCTATCCTATCCTCTATCCTATCCTATCCTATCCTCTATCCTATCCTATCCTATCCTATCCTATCCTCTATCCTATCCTATCCTCTATCCTATCCTATCCTCTATCGTATCCTATCCTCTATCCTATCCTATCCTCTATCCTATCCTATCCTCTATCCTATCCTATCCTCTATCCTATCCTATCCTCTATCCTATCCTATCCTCTATCCTATCAAGTCCCCTATCCTATCCTCTATCCTATCCTATCCTGTATCCAATCCTATCCTCTATCCTCTATCCTATCCTATCCTCTATCCTATCCTATCCTCTATCCTATCCTATCCTCTATCCTATCCTATCCTCTATCCTATCTTCTATCCTATCCTATCCTCTATCCTATCAAATCCCCAATCCTATCCTCTATCCTATCCTATCATCTATCCCCTATCCTATCCAATCCTCTATCCTATCCTATCCTCTATCCTATCAAATCCCCTACCCTTACCTCTGGTTCTATCCTATCCTCTATCCTATCCTATCATCTATCCTATCCTATCCTCTATCCTATCCTATCGTCTATCCTATCCTCTATCCTATCCTATCCTCTATCCTATCCTATCTTCTATCCTATCCTACCCTCTATCCTATCAAATCCCCTACCCTATCCTCTGTCCTATCCTATCCTCTATCCTATCCTATCCTCTATCCTATCCTATCCTCTATCCTATCCTATCCTCTATCCTCTATCCTATACTATCCTCTATCCTATCCTATCCTCTATCCTATCCTATCGTCTATCCTATCCTCTATCCTATCCTATCCTATCCTCCATCCTATCCTATCCTCTATCCTATCCTATCCTCTATCCTATCCTATCCTCTATCCTATCCTATCCTCTATCCTATCCTATCCTCTATCCTATCCTATCCTCTATCCTCTATCCTATCCTATCCTCTATCCTATCCTATCCTCTATCCTATCCTATCCTCTATCCTATCCTATCATCTATCCTATCCTATCCTCTATCCTATCCTATCCTCTATCCTATCCTATCCTCTATCCTATCCTATCCTCTATCCTATCCTATCCTCTATCCTATCCTATCCTCTATCCTATCCTACCCTCTATCCTATCAAATCCTCTATCCTATCCTCTATCCTATCCTATCCTGTATCCTATCCTATCCTATCCTCTATCCTATCCTGTCGTCTATCCTATCCTCTATCCTATCCTATCCTCTATCCTATCCTATCCTCCATCCTATCCTATCCTCAATCCTATCCTTTCCTGTATCCTATCCAATCCTGTATCCTATCCTGTCCTCTATACTATCCTATCCTCTATCCTAACCTATCCTCTATCCTATCCTATCCTCTATCCTATCCTATCCTCTATCACATCCTATCCTCTATCCTATCCTATCCTCTATCCTATCCTATCCTCTATCCTATCCTATCCTCTATCCTCTATCCTATCCTATCCTCTATCCTATCCTATCCTCTATCCTATCCTATCCTCTATCCTATCCTATCATCTATCCTATCCTATCCTCTATCCTATCCTATCCTCTATCCTATCCTATCCTCTATCCTATCCTATCCTCTATCCTATCCTATCCTCTATCCTATCCTACCCTCTATCCTATCAAATCCTCTATCCTATCCTCTATCCTATCCTATCCTGTATCCTATCCTATCCTATCCTCTATCCTATCCTGTCGTCTATCCTATCCTCTATCCTATCCTATCCTCTATCCTATCCTATCCTCCATCCTATCCTATCCTCAATCCTATCCTTTCCTGTATCCTATCCAATCCTGTATCCTATCCTGTCCTCTATACTATCCTATCCTCTATCCTAACCTATCCTCTATCCTATCCTATCCTCTATCCTATCCTATCCTCTATCACATCCTATCCTCTATCCTATCCTATCCTCTATCCTATCCTATCCTCTATCCTATCCTATCCTCTATCACATCCTATCCTCTATCCTATCCTATCCTCTATCCTATCCTATCCTCTATCCTATCCTATCCTCTATCCTATCCTATTCCTCTATCCTATCCTATCCTCTATCCTATCCTATCCTCTATCCTATCGTATCCTCTATCCTATCCTATCCTCTATCCTATCCTATCCTCTATCCTATCCTATCCTCTATCCTATCCTATCCTCTATCCTATCCTATCCTCTATCCTATCCTATCCTCTATCCTATCCTATCCTCTATCCTATCCTATCCTCTGTCCTATCCTATCCTCTATCCTATCCTATCCTCTATCCTATCAAATACCCTATCCTATCCTCTATCCTATCCTATCCTGTATCCTATCCTATCCTATCCTCTATCCTATCCTGTCGTCTATCCTATCCTCTATCCTATCCTATCCTCTATCCTATCCTATCCTCCATCCTATCCTATCCTCAATCCTATCCTTTCCTGTATCCTATCCAATCCTGTATCCTATCCTGTCCTCTATACTATCCTATCCTCTATCCTAACCTATCCTCTATCCTATCCTATCCTCTATCCTATCCTATCCTCTATCACATCCTATCCTCTATCCTATCCTATCCTCTATCCTATCCTATCCTCTATCCTATCCTATCCTCTATCACATCCTATCCTCTATCCTATCCTATCCTCTATCCTATCCTATCCTCTATCCTATCCTATCCTCTATCCTATCCTATTCCTCTATCCTATCCTATCCTCGATCCTATCCTATCCTCTATCCTATCCTATCCTCTATCCTATCCTATCCTCTATCCTATCCTATCCTCTATCCTATCCTATCCTCTATCCTATCCTATCCTCTATCGTATCCTATCCTCTATCGTATCCTATCCTCTATCCTATCCTATCCTCTATCCTATCCTATCCTCTATCCTATCCTATCCTCTATCCTCTATCCTATACTATCCTCTATCCTATCCTCTCCTCTATCCTATCCTATCGTCTATCCTATCCTCTATCCTATCCTATCCTCTATCCTATCCTATCCTCCATCCTATCCTATCTTCAATCCTATCCTTTCCTGTATCCTATCCAATCCTGTATCCTATCCTGTCCTCTATACTATCCTATCCTCTATCCTATCCTATCCTCTATTCTATCTTATCCTCTATCCTATCCTATGATCTATCCTATCCTATCGTCTATCCTATCCTCTATCCTATCCTATTCCTCTATCCTATCCTATCCTCTATCTTATCCTATCCTCCATTCTATCCTATCCTCTACCCTATCCTATCCTCTATCCTATCCTATCCTCTATCCTATCCTCTATCCTATCAAGTCCCCTATCCTATCCTCTATCCTATCCTATCCTGTATCCTATCCTATCCTGTATCCTATCCTATCCTCTATCCTCTATCCTATCCTATCCTCTATCCTATCCTATCCTCTATCCTATCTTCTATCCTATCCTATCCTCTATCCTATCAAATCCCCAATCCTATCCTCTATCCTATCCTATCATCTATCCCCTATCCTATCCAATCCTCTATCCTATCCTATGATCTATCCTATCAAATCCCCTACCCTTACCTCTGGTTCTATCCTATCCTCTATCCTATCCTATCATCTATCCTATACTATCCTCTATCCTATCCTATCCTCTATCCTATCCTATCGTCTATCCTATCCTCTATCCTATCCTATCCTATCCTCCATCCTATCCTATCCTCTATCCTATCCTATCCTCTATCCTATCCTATCCTCTATCCTATCCTATCCTCTATCCTATCCTATCCTCTATCCTATCCTATCCTCTATCCTATCCTATCCTCTATCCTCTATCCTATCCTATCCTCTATCCTATCCTATCCTCTATCCTATCCTATCCTCTATCCTATCCTATCATCTATCCTATCCTATCCTCTATCCTATCCTATCCTCTATCCTATCCTATCCTCTATCCTATCCTATCCTCTATCCTATCCTATCCTCTATCCTATCCTATCCTCTATCCTATCCTACCCTCTATCCTATCAAATCCTCTATCCTATCCTCTATCCTATCCTATCCTGTATCCTATCCTATCCTATCCTCTATCCTATCCTGTCGTCTATCCTATCCTCTATCCTATCCTATCCTCTATCCTATCCTATCCTCCATCCTATCCTATCCTCAATCCTATCCTTTCCTGTATCCTATCCAATCCTGTATCCTATCCTGTCCTCTATACTATCCTATCCTCTATCCTAACCTATCCTCTATCCTATCCTATCCTCTATCCTATCCTATCCTCTATCACATCCTATCCTCTATCCTATCCTATCCTCCATCCTATCCTATCCTCTATCCTATCCTATCCTCTATCCTATCCTATCCTCTATCCTATCCTATCCTCTATCCTATCCTATCCTCTATCCTATCCTATCCTCTATCCTCTATCCTATCCTATCCTCTATCCTATCCTATCCTCTATCCTACCCTATCCTCTATCCTATCCTATCATCTATCCTATCCTATCCTCTATCCTATCCTATCCTCTATCCTATCCTATCCTCTATCCTATCCTATCCTCTATCCTATCCTATCCTCTATCCTACCCTATCCTCTATCCTATCCTACCCTCTATCCTATCAAATCCTCTATCCTATCCTCTATCCTATCCTATCCTGTATCCTATCCTATCCTATCCTCTATCCTATCCTGTCGTCTATCCTATCCTCTATCCTATCCTATCCTCTATCCTATCCTATCCTCCATCCTATCCTATCCTCAATCCTATCCTTTCCTGTATCCTATCCAATCCTGTATCCTATCCTGTCCTCTATACTATCCTATCCTCTATCCTAACCTATCCTCTATTCTATCTTATCCTCTCTCCTATCCTATGATCTATCCTATCCTATCGTCTATCCTATCCTCTATCCTATCCTATTCCTCTATCCTATCCTATCCTCTATCCTATCCTATCCTCTATTCTATCCTATCCTCTATCCTATCCTATCCTCTATCCTATCCTATCCTATCCTCTATCCTATCCTATCCTATCCTATCCTATCCTCTATCCTATCCTATCCTCTATCCTATCCTATCCTCTATCCTATCCTATCCTATCCTCTATCCTATCCTATCCTATCCTATCCTATCCTATCCTCTATCCTATCCTATCCTCTATCCTATCCTATCCTCTATCGTATCCTATCCTCTATCCTATCCTATCCTCTATCCTATCCTATCCTCTATCCTATCCTATCCTCTATCCTATCCTATCCTCTATCCTCTATCCTATACTATCCTCTATCCTATCCTATCCTCTATCCTATCCTATCGTCTATCCTATCCTCTATCCTATCCTATCCTCTATCCTATCCTTTCCTCTATCCTATCCTATCCTCTATTCTATCTTATCCTCTAACCTATCCTATGATCTATCCTATCCTATCGTCTATCCTATCCTCTATCCTATCCTATCCTCTATCCTATCCTATCCTCCATCCTATCCTATCCTCTATCCTATCCTATCCTCTATCCTATCCTATCCTCTATCCTATCCTATCCTCTATCCTCTATCCTATACTATCCTCTATCCTATCCTATCCTCTATCCTATCCTATCCTCCATCCTATCCTATCTTCAATCCTATCCTTTCCTGTATCCTATCCTGTCCTCTATACTATCCTATCCTCTATCCTATCCTATCCTCTATTCTATCTTATCCTCTATCCTATCCTATGATCTATCCTATCCTATCGTCTATCCTATCCTCTATCCTATCCTATTCCTCTATCCTATCCTATCCTCTATCCTATCCTATCCTCCATTCTATCCTATCCTCTATCCTATCCTATCCTCTATCCTATCCTATCCTCTATCCTATCCTATCAAATCCTCTATCCTATCCTCTATCCTATCCTATCCTGTATCCTATCCTATCCTATCCTCTATCCTATCCTGTCGTCTATCCTATCCTCTATCCTATCCTATCCTCTATCCTATCCTATCCTCCATCCTATCCTATCCTCAATCCTATCCTTTCCTGTATCCTATCCAATCCTGTATCCTATCCTGTCCTCTATACTATCCTATCCTCTATCCTAACCTATCCTCTATCCTATCCTATCCTCTATCCTATCCTATCCTCTATCACATCCTATCCTCTATCCTATCCTATCCTCTATCCTATCCTATCCTCCATCCTATCCTATCCTCTATCCTATCCTATCCTCTATCCTATCCTATCCTCTATCCTATCCTATCCTCTATCCTATCCTATCCTCTATCCTATCCTATCCTCTATCCTCTATCCTATCCTATCCTCTATCCTATCCTATCCTCTATCCTATCCTATCCTCTATCCTATCCTATCATCTATCCTATCCTATCCTCTATCCTATCCTATCCTCTATCCTATCCTATCCTCTATCCTATCCTATCCTCTATCCTATCCTATCCTCTATCCTATCCTACCCTCTATCCTATCAAATCCTCTATCCTATCCTCTATCCTATCCTATCCT
This sequence comes from Halictus rubicundus, assembly GCF_050948215.1. Classification (NCBI taxonomy): domain Eukaryota; kingdom Metazoa; phylum Arthropoda; class Insecta; order Hymenoptera; family Halictidae; genus Halictus; species Halictus rubicundus. Next base: position 102,710 of record NW_027489082.1, on the reverse strand, counting down.
GTATCCTATCCTATCCTATCCTCTATCCTATCCTGTCGTCTATCCTATCCTCTATCCTATCCTATCCTCTATCCTATCCTATCCTCCATCCTATCCTATCCTCAATCCTATCCTTTCCTGTATCCTATCCAATCCTGTATCCTATTCTGTCCTCTATACTATCCTATCCTCTATCCTAACCTATCCTCTATTCTATCCTATCCTCTATCCTATCCTATCCTATCCTATCCTATCCTCTATCCTATCCTATCCTCTATCCTATCCTATCCTCTATCCTATCCTATCCTATCCTCTATCCTATCCTATCCTATCCTATCCTATCCTATCCTCTATCCTATCCTATCCTCTATCCTATCCTATCCTCTATCGTATCCTATCCTCTATCCTATCCTATCCTCTATCCTATCCTATCCTCTATCCTATCCTATCCTCTATCCTATCCTATCCTCTATCCTCTATCCTATACTATCCTCTATCCTATCCTATCCTCTATCCTATCCTATCGTCTATCCTATCCTCTATCCTATCCTATCCTCTATCCTATCCTTTCCTCTATCCTATCCTATCCTCTATTCTATCTTATCCTCTAACCTATCCTATGATCTATCCTATCCTATCGTCTATCCTATCCTCTATCCTATCCTATCCTCTATCCTATCCTATCCTCCATCCTATCCTATCCTCTATCCTATCCTATCCTCTATCCTATCCTATCCTCTATCCTATCCTATCCTCTATCCTCTATCCTATACTATCCTCTATCCTATCCTATCCTCTATCCTATCCTATCCTCCATCCTATCCTATCTTCAATCCTATCCTTTCCTGTATCCTATCCTGTCCTCTATACTATCCTATCCTCTATCCTATCCTATCCTCTATTCTATCTTATCCTCTATCCTATCCTATGATCTATCCTATCCTATCGTCTATCCTATCCTCTATCCTATCCTATTCCTCTATCCTATCCTATCCTCTATCCTATCCTATCCTCCATTCTATCCTATCCTCTATCCTATCCTATCCTCTATCCTATCCTATCCTCTATCCTATCCTATCAAATCCTCTATCCTATCCTCTATCCTATCCTATCCTGTATCCTATCCTATCCTATCCTCTATCCTATCCTGTCGTCTATCCTATCCTCTATCCTATCCTATCCTCTATCCTATCCTATCCTCCATCCTATCCTATCCTCAATCCTATCCTTTCCTGTATCCTATCCAATCCTGTATCCTATCCTGTCCTCTATACTATCCTATCCTCTATCCTAACCTATCCTCTATCCTATCCTATCCTGTATCCTATCCTATCCTCTATCCTCTATCCTATCCTATCCTCTATCCTATCCTATCCTCTATCCTATCCTATCCTATCCTCTATCCTATCTTCTATCCTATCCTATCCTCTATCCTATCCTATCCTATCCTCTATCCTATCCTATCCTATCCTATCCTATCCTATCCTCTATCCTATCCTATCCTCTATCCTATCCTATCCTCTATCGTATCCTATCCTCTATCCTATCCAATCCTCTATCCTATCAAATCCCCTATCCTATCCTCTATCCTATCCTATCATCTATCCTCTATCCTATCCAATCCTCTATCCTATCCTATCCTCTATCCTATCAAATCCCCTATCCTATCCTCTATCCTATCCTATCCTCTATCCTATCAAGTCCCCTATCCTATCCTCTATCCTATCCTATCCTGTATCCTATCCTATCCTCTATCCTCTATCCTATCCTATCCTCTATCCTATCCTATCCTATCCTCTATCCTATCTTCTATCCTATCCTATCCTCTATCCTATCAAATCCCCAATCCTATCCTCTATCCTATCCTATCATCTATCCCCTATCCTATCCAATCCTCTATCCTATCCTATCCTCTATCCTATCAAATCCCCTACCCTTACCTCTGGTTCTATCCTATGCTCTATCCTATCCTAATCATCTATCCTATCCTATCCTCTATCCTATCCTATCGTCTATCCTATCCTCTATCCTATCCTATCCTCTATCCTATCAAATCCCCTACCCTATCCTCTGTCCTATCCTATCCTCTATCCTATCCTATCCTCTATCCTATCCTATCCTCTATCCTATCCTATCCTCTATCCTATCCTATCATATATCCTATCCTATCCTCTATCCTATCCTATCCTCTAGCCTATCCTATCCTCTATCCTATCCTATCCTCTATCCTATCCTATCCTCTATCCTATCCTATCCTCTATCCTATCCTACCCTCTATCCTATCAAATCCTCTATCCTATCCTCTATCCTATCCTATCCTGTATCCTATCCTATCCTATCCTCTATCCTATCCTGTCGTCTATCCTATCCTCTATCCTATCCTATCCTCTATCCTATCCTATCCTCCATCCTATCCTATCCTCAATCCTATCCTTTCCTGTATCCTATCCAATCCTGTATCCTATCCTGTCCTCTATACTATCCTATCCTCTATCCTAACCTATCCTCTATCCTATCCTATCCTCTATCCTATCAAATCCCCAATCCTATCCTCTATCCTATCCTATCATCTATCCCCTATCCTATCCAATCCTCTATCCTATCCTATCCTCTATCCCATCAAATCCCCTACCCTTACCTCTGGTTCTATCCTATCCTCTATCCTATCCTATCATCTATCCTATCCTATCCTCTATCCTATCCTATCGTCTATCCTATCCTCTATCCTATCCTATCCTCTATCCTATCAAATCCCCTACCATATCCTCTGTCCTATCCTATCCTCTATCCTATCCTATCCTCTATCCTATCCTATCCTCTATCCTATCCTATCCTCTATCCTCTATCCTCTATCCTATACTATCCTCTAATCCTATCTTCTATCCTATCCTATCCTCTATCCTATCAAATCCCCAATCCTATCCTCTATCCTATCCTATCATCTATCCCCTATCCTATCCAATCCTCTATCCTATCCTATCCTCTATCCTATCAAATCCCCTACCCTTACCTCTGGTTCTATCCTATCCTCTATCCTATCCTATCATCTATCCTATCCTATCCTCTATCCTATCCTATCGTCTATCCTATCCTCTATCCTATCCTATCCTCTATCCTATCAAATCCCCTACCCTATCCTCTGTCCTATCCTATCCTCCATCCTATCCTATCCTCAATCCTATCCTTTCCTGTATCCTATCCAATCCTGTATCCTATCCTGTCCTCTATACTATCCTATCCTCTATCCTAACCTATCCTCTATCCTATCCTATCCTCTATCCTATCCTATCCTCTATCACATCCTATCCTCTATCCTATCCTATCCTCTATCCTATCCTATCCTCTATCCTATCCTATCCTCTATCCTATCTTATCCTCTATCCTATCCTATCCTCTATCCTATCCTATCCTCTATCCTATCCTATCCTCTATCCTATCCTATCCTCTATCCTATCCTATCCTCTATCCTATCCTATCCTCTATCCTATCCTATCCTCTATCCTATCCTATCCTCTATCCTATCCTATCCTCTATCCTATCCGATCCTCTATCCTATCAAATACCCTATCCTATCCTCTATCCTATCCTATCCTGTATCCTATCCTATCCTATCCTCTATCCTATCCTGTCGTCTATCCTATCCTCTATCCTATCCTATCCTCTATCCTATCCTATCCTCCATCCTATCCTATCCTCAATCCTATCCTTTCCTGTATCCTATCCAATCCTGTATCCTATCCTGTCCTCTATACTATCCTATCCTCTATCCTAACCTATCCTCTATTCTATCTTATCCTCTATCCTATCCTATGATCTATCCTATCCTATCGTCTATCCTATCCTCTATCCTATCCTATTCCTCTATCCTATCCTATCCTCTATCCTATCCTATCCTCTATTCTATCCTATCCTCTATCCTATCCTATCCTCTATCCTATCCTATCTATCCTCTATCCTATCCTATCCTATCCTATCATCTCTATCCTCTATCTCTATCCTATCCTCTCTATCCTATCCTATCCTCTATCGTATCCTATCCTCTATCCGATCCTATCCTCTATCCTATCCTATCCTCTATCCTATCCTATCCTCTATCCTATCCTATCCTCTATCCTATCCTATCCTCTATCCTATCCTATTCCTCTATCCTATTGTATCCTCTATCCTATCCTATCCTCTATTCTATCCTATCCTCTATCCTATCCTATCCTATCCTATCCTATCCTCTATCCTATCCTATCCTCTATCCTATCCTATCCTCTATCGTATCCTATCCTCAATCCTATCCTATCCTCTATCCTATCCTATCCTCTATCCTATCCTATCCTCTATCCTATCCTATCATCTATCCTATCCTATCCACTATCCTATCCTATCGTCTATCCTATCCTCTATCCTATCCTATCCTCTATCCTATCCTATCCTCTATCCTATCCTATCTTCTATCCTATCCTACCCTCTATCCTATCAAATCCCCTACCCTATCCTCTGTCCTATCCTATCCTCTATCCTATCCTATCCTCTATCCTATCCTATCCTCTATCCTCTATCCTATACTATCCTCTATCCTATCCTATCCTCTATCCTCTATCCTATACTATCCTCTATCCTATCCTATCCTCTATCCTATCCTATCCTACATCCTATCCTATCTTCAATCCTATCCTTTCCTGTATCCTATCCAATCCTGTATCCTATCCTGTCCTCTATACTATCCTATCCTCTATCCTATCCTATCCTCTATTCTATCTTATCCTCTATCCTATCCTATGATCTATCCTATCCTATCGTCTATCCTATCCTCTATCCTATCCTATTCCTCTATCCTATCCTATCCTCTATCCTATCCTATCCTCTATTCTATCCTATCCTCTATCCTATCCTATCCTCTATCCTATCCTATCCTCTATCCTATCCTATCCTATCCTATCCTATCCTATCCTATCCTCTATCCTATCCTATCCTCTATCCTATCCTATCCTCTATCGTATCCTATCCTCTATCCTATCCTATCCTCTATCCTATCCTATCCTCTATCCTATCCTATCCTCTATCCTATCCTATCCTCTATCCTATCAAGTCCCCTATCCTATCCTCTATCCTATCCTATCCTGTATCCTATCCTATACTCTATCCTCTATCCTATCCTATCCTCTTTCCTATCCTATCCTCTATCCTATATTCTATCCTATCCTATCCTCTATCCTATCAAATCCCCAATCCTATCCTCTATCCTATCCTATCATCTATCCCCTATCCTATCCAATCCTCTATCCTATCCTATCCTCTATCCTATCAAATCCCCTATCCTATCCTCTGTCCTATCCTATCCTCTATCCTATCCTATCATCTATCCTATCCTATCCTCTATCCTATCCTATCGTCTATCCTATCCTCTATCCTATCCTATCCTCTATCCTATCCTATCCTCTATCCTATCCTATCTTCTATCCTATCCTACCCTCTATCCTATCAAATCCCCTACCCTATCCTCTGTCCTATCCTATCCTCTATCCTATCCTATCCTCTATCCTATCCTATCCTCTATCCTATCCTATCCTCTATCCTCTATCCTATACTATCCTCTATCCTATCCTATCCTCTATCCTATCCTATCGTCTATCCTATCCTCTATCCTATCCTATCGTCTATCCTATCCTCTATCCTATCCTATCCTCTATCCTATCCTATCCTCCATCCTATCCTATCCTCTATCCTATCCTATCCTCTATCCTATCCTATCCTCTATCCTATCCTATCCTCTATCCTATCCTATCCTCTATCCTATCCTATCCTCTATCCTCTATCCTATCCTATCCTCTATCCTATCCTATCCTCTATCCTATCCTATCCTCTATCCTATCCTATCCTCTATCCTATCCTATCCTCTATCCTATCCTATCCTCTATCCTATCCTATCCTCTATCCTATCCTACCCTCTATCCTATCAAATCCTCTATCCTATCCTCTATCCTATCCTATCCTGTATCCTATCCTATCCTATCCTCTATCCTATCCTGTCGTCTATCCAATCCTCTATCCTATCCTATCCTCTATCCTATCCTATCCTCCATCCTATCCTATCCTCAATCCTATCCTTTCCTGTATCCTATCCAATCCTGTATCCTATCCTGTCCTCTATCCTATCCTATCCTCTATCCTATCCTATCCTCTATCCTATCAAATCCCCTATCCTATCCTCTATCCTATCCTATCCTGTATCCTATCCTATCCTCTATCCTATATCCTCTATCCTATCCTATCCTCTATCCTATCCTATCCTCTATCGTATCCTGTCGTCTATCCTATCCTCTATCCTATCCTATCCTCTATCGTATCCTGTCGTCTATCCTATCCTCTATCCTATCCTATCCTATCCTCCATCCTATCCTATCCTCAATCCTACCCTTTCCTGTATCCTATCCAATCCTGTATCCTATCCTGTCCTCTATACTATCCTATCCTCTATCCTAACCTATCCTCTATCTTATCCTATCCTCTATCCTATCCTATCTTCTATCCTATCCTATCCTCTATCCTATCCTATCCCCTATCCTATCCTCTATCCTATCATCTATCCTCTATCCTATCCTATCTTCTATCCTATCCTATCCTCCAACCTATCAAATCCCCTATCCTATCCTCTATCCTATCCTATCATCTATCCTCTATCCTATCCAATCCTCTATCCTATCCTATCCTCTATCCTATCAAATCCCCTATCCTATCCTCTGTCCTATCATATCCTCTATCCTATCCTATCATCTATCCTATCCTATCCTCTATCCTATCCTATCGTCTATCCTATCCTCTATCCTATCCTATCCTCTATCCTATCCTTTCCTCTATCCTATCCTATCCTCTATTCTATCTTATCCTCTAACCTATCCTATGATCTATCCTATCCTATCGTCTATGCTATCCTCTATCCTATCCTATTCCTCTATCCTATCCTATCCTCTATCCTATCCTATCCTCTATTCTATCCTATCCTCTATCCTATCCTATCCTCTATCCTATCCTATCCTCTATCCTATCAAATCCCCTATCCTATCCTCTATCCTATCCTATCATCTATCCTCAATCCTATCCAATCCTCTATCCTATCCTATCCTCTATCCTATCAAATCCCCTATCCTACCCTCTGTCCTATCCTATCCTCTATCCTATCCTATCCTCTATCCTATCGTATCCTCTATCCTATCCTATCGTCTATCCTATCCTCTATCCTATCCTATCCTCTATCCTATCCTATCCTCTATCCTATCCTATCTTCTATCCTATCCTATCCTCTATCCTATCAAATCCCCTACCCTATCCTCTGTCCTATCCTATCCTCTATCCTATCCTCTATCCTATCCTCTATCCTCTATCCTATCCTATCCTCTATACTATCCTATCGTCTATCCTATCCTCTATCCTATCCTATCCTCAATCCTATCCTTTCCTCTATCCTATCCAATCCTGTATCCTATCCTGTCCTCTATTCTATCCTACGTTCTATCCTATCCTATCCTCTATCCTATCCTATTCTCTAGCCTATCCTATGCTCTATCCTATCCTATCGTCTATCCTATCTTCTATCCTATCCTATCAAATCCCCTATCCTATCCTCTGTCCTATCCTATCCTCTATCCTCTCCTATCCTCTATCCTATCCTCTATCCTATCCTATCCTCTATCCTATCCTATCTTCTATAATATCCTATCCTCTATCCTATCCTATCCCCTATCCTATCCTCTATCCTATCCTATCATCTATCCTCTATCCTATCAAATCCCCTGTCCTATCCTCTGTCCTATCCTATCCTCTATCCTATCCTATCCTCTATCCTATCCTATCCTCTATCCTATCCTATCCTCTATCCTATCCTATCCTCTATCCTATCCTATCTTCTATCCTATCCTATCCTCTATCCTATCAAATCCCCTACCCTATCCTCTGTCCTATCCTATCCTCTATCCTATCCTATCCTCTATTCTATCTTATCCTCTATCCTATCCTGTGATCTATCCTATCCTATCGTCTATCCTATCCTCTATCCTATCCTATTCCTCTATCCTATCCTATCCTCTATCCTATCCTATCCTCTATCCTATCCTATCCTCTATCCTATCCCATCCTCTATCCTATCCTATCCTCTATCCTATCCTATCCTCTATCCTCTATCCTATACTATCCTCTATCCTATCCTATCCTCTATCCTATCCTATCGTCTATCCTATCCTCTATCCTATCCTATCCTCTATCCTATCCTATCCTATCCTCAATCCTATCCTTTCCTGTATCCTATCCAATCCTGTATCCTATCGTGTCCTCTATACTATCCTATCCTCTATCCTATCCTATCCTCTATTCTATCTTATCCTCTATCCTATCCTATGATCTATCCTATCCTATCGTCTATCCTATCCTCTATCCTATCCTATTCCTCTATCCTATCCTATCCTCTATCCCATCCTATCCTCTATCCTATCCTATCCTCTATCCTATCCTATCCTCTATCCTATCAAATCCCCTACCCTATCCTCTGTCCTATCCTATCCTCTATCCTCTATCCTATCCTATCCTCTATCCTATCCTATCCTCTATCCTATCCTATCCTCTATCTTATCCTATCCTCTATCCTATCCTATCCTCTATCCTATCCTATCCTCTATCCTATCCTATCCTCTATCCTATCCTATCCTCTATCCTCTATCCTATCCTATCCTCTATCCTATCCTATCCTCTATCCTATCCTATCCTCTATCCTATCCTATCCTCTATCCTATCCTATCCTCTATCCTATCCTATCCTCTATCCTATCCTATCCTCTATCCTATCCTACCCTCTATCCTATCAAATCCTCTATCCTATCCTCTATCCTATCCTATCCTGTATCCTATCCTATCCTATCCTCTATCCTATCCTGTCGTCTATCCAATCCTCTATCCTATCCTATCCTCTATCCTATCCTATCCTCCATCCTATCCTATCCTCAATCCTATCCTTTCCTGTATCCTATCCAATCCTGTATCCTATCCTGTCCTCTATCCTATCCTATCCTCTATCCTATCCTATCCTCTATCCTATCAAATCCCCTATCCTATCCTCTATCCTATCCTATCCTGTATCCTATCCTATCCTCTATCCTATATCCTCTATCCTATCCTATCCTCTATCCTATCCTATCCTCTATCGTATCCTGTCGTCTATCCTATCCTCTATCCTATCCTATCCTCTATCGTATCCTGTCGTCTATCCTATCCTCTATCCTATCCTATCCTATCCTCCATCCTATCCTATCCTCAATCCTATCCTTTCCTGTATCCTATCCAATCCTGTATCCTATCCTGTCCTCTATACTATCCTATCCTCTATCCTAACCTATCCTCTATCTTATCCTATCCTCTATCCTATCCTATCTTCTATCCTATCCTATCCTCTATCCTATCCTATCCCCTATCCTATCCTCTATCCTATCATCTATCCTCTATCCTATCCTATCTTCTATCCTATCCTATCCTCCAACCTATCAAATCCCCTATCCTATCCTCTATCCTATCCTATCATCTATCCTCTATCCTATCCAATCCTCTATCCTATCCTATCCTCTATCCTATCAAATCCCCTATCCTATCCTCTGTCCTATCATATCCTCTATCCTATCCTATCATCTATCCTATCCTATCCTCTATCCTATCCTATCGTCTATCCTATCCTCTATCCTATCCTATCCTCTATCCTATCCTTTCCTCTATCCTATCCTATCCTCTATTCTATCTTATCCTCTAACCTATCCTATGATCTATCCTATCCTATCGTCTATGCTATCCTCTATCCTATCCTATTCCTCTATCCTATCCTATCCTCTATCCTATCCTATCCTCTATTCTATCCTATCCTCTATCCTATCCTATCCTCTATCCTATCCTATCCTCTATCCTATCAAATCCCCTATCCTATCCTCTATCCTATCCTATCATCTATCCTCAATCCTATCCAATCCTCTATCCTATCCTATCCTCTATCCTATCAAATCCCCTATCCTACCCTCTGTCCTATCCTATCCTCTATCCTATCCTATCCTCTATCCTATCGTATCCTCTATCCTATCCTATCGTCTATCCTATCCTCTATCCTATCCTATCCTCTATCCTATCCTATCCTCTATCCTATCCTATCTTCTATCCTATCCTATCCTCTATCCTATCAAATCCCCTACCCTATCCTCTGTCCTATCCTATCCTCTATCCTATCCTCTATCCTATCCTCTATCCTCTATCCTATCCTATCATCTATACTATCCTATCGTCTATCCTATCCTCTATCCTATCCTATCCTCAATCCTATCCTTTCCTGTATCCTATCCAATCCTGTATCCTATCCTGTCCTCTATTCTATCCTACGTTCTATCCTATCCTATCCTCTATCCTATCCTATTCTCTAGCCTATCCTATGCTCTATCCTATCCTATCGTCTATCCTATCTTCTATCCTATCCTATCAAATCCCCTATCCTATCCTCTGTCCTATACTATCCTCTATCCTCTCCTATCCTCTATCCTATCCTCTATCCTATCCTATCCTCTATCCTATCCTTTCCTCTATCCTATCCTATCTTCTATCCTATCCTATCTTCTATCCTATCAAATCCCCTACCCTATCCTCTGTCCTATCCTATCCTCTATCCTATCCTATCATCTATCCTCTATCCTATCCTATCCTCTATCCTATCTTATCCTCTATCCTATCCTATCCTCTATCCTATCCTATCTTCTATAATATCCTATCCTCTATCCTATCCTATCCCCTATCCTATCCTCTATCCTATCCTATCATCTATCCTCTATCCTATCAAATCCCCTGTCCTATCCTCTGTCCTATCCTATCCTCTATCCTATCCTATCCTCTATCCTATCCTATCCTCTATCCTATCCTATCCTCTATCCTATCCTATCCTCTATCCTATCCTATCTTCTATCCTATCCTATCCTCTATCCTATCAAATCCCCTACCCTATCCTCTGTCCTATCCTATCCTCTATCCTATCCTATCCTCTATCCTATCCTATCCTCTATCCTATCCTATCGTCTATCCTATCCTCTATCCTATCCTATCCTCTATCCTATCCTATCCTATCCTCAATCCTATCCTTTCCTGTATCCTATCCAATCCTGTATCCTATCCTGTCCTCTATACTATCCTATCCTCTATCCTATCCTATCCTCTATTCTATCTTATCCTCTATCCTATCCTGTGATCTATCCTATCCTATCGTCTATCCTATCCTCTATCCTATCCTATTCCTCTATCCTATCCTATCCTCTATCCTATCCTATCCTCTATCCTATCCTATCCTCTATCCTATCCCATCCTCTATCCTATCCTATCCTCTATCCTATCCTATCCTCTATCCTCTATCCTATACTATCCTCTATCCTATCCTATCCTCTATCCTATCCTATCGTCTATCCTATCCTCTATTCTATCCTATCCTCTATCCTATCCTATCCTATCCTCAATCCTATCCTTTCCTGTATCCTATCCAATCCTGTATCCTATCGTGTCCTCTATACTATCCTATCCTCTATCCTATCCTATCCTCTATTCTATCTTATCCTCTATCCTATCCTATGATCTATCCTATCCTATCGTCTATCCTATCCTCTATCCTATCCTATTCCTCTATCCTATCCTATCCTCTATCCCATCCTATCCTCTATCCTATCCTATCCTCTATCCTATCCTATCCTCTATCCTATCAAATCCCCTACCCTATCCTCTGTCCTATCCTATCCTCTATCCTCTATCCTATCCTATCCTCTATCCTATCCTATCCTCTATCCTATCCTATCCTCTATCTTGTAACCGTTTATTTTATCTTTTAACGCTTCCTGTGCGTGATCGGCAATGATCACACTTCTTGAATCAAGGGACGGTTACCACCCTTGGATAGCTCGGTTCGTGTCTGTGAGACGGAGAGGTTCTATCTACTTTTAAATCAATCGGAGATGATGTGGGAGGTAGAATGACAGTATATTTTGTCCTTAATGCTTTACAATTTATTTATGCGTTCGCGTGACGCAGTACGACTTTAAATTCTATTGAGTATACAATTCTAGTTTAATATTCGCCCATTTCATTAAGCTCTATTATATAAATCATCACCGTGGTGGTGCGCTCGTTTGATTTCAATGGCCTCTACGCCTAGATGTTTCGGCTCGATAGCGCGATTCGCGTTCGGTATTCTTTTATGATTTCGTGACGGTCTTTCGACGGATGTGAACGCGTCACGATTTACCCGATTGACGGAGGGCCGCCGCAGCACACTTGCACTCGGCTGATTTCTCAGGAAGAGTGCAAGTGTGGCGTCGCGTACAAAGTGTCCGTCACTCTTCCGACCCTGAGGATCGCATCGATCGTCACTGGTAGTGGGTTACGATGCTTTCCGGTGTCGGGGAGGTGACTTCAACCGCACTAACCCGTACGCGGAGCACAACGCGATATTCGTGATCCCGGAGGGCCGTCGCAGCACCCCCGTACTCGGCTGATTTCTCAGGAAGAGTACAAGTGTGGCGACGCGTACAAAGTGTCCGTCACTCTTCCGACCCTGAGGATTGCATCGATCGTCGCTTGTAGCGGGTTACGATGCCTTCCGGTGTCGGGGAGGTGACTCCAACCGCACTAACCCGTACGCGTATCACGACGCGATGTTCGTGATTCCCGGAGGGCCGTCGCAGCACACTCGCACTCGGCTGATTTCTCAGGAAGAGTACCAGTATGGCGACGAGTACAAAGTGTCCGTTACTCTTCTGACCCTGAGGATTGCATCAATCGTCACTTTCAGTGGGTTATGATGCTTTCCGGTATCGGGGAGGTAACTTCCACTGTACTAACCCGTATGCGTATCACGACGCGTTATTCGCGATTCCCGGAGGGCCGTCGCAGCACACTCTCACTCGGCTGATTTCTCAGGAAGAGTACAAGTATGGCGACGAGTACCAAGCGTCCCTTACTCTTCCGACCCTGAGGATTGCATCAATCGTCACTTTCAGTGGGTTAAGATGCCTTCCGGTATCGGGGAGGTAACTTCTACTGCACTAACCCGTACGTGGACTACGACACGATATTCTCAAAGATGGAAGACACTCGGGATTGACACGTTATCCTCGTCTCGTCACCTCACCTGGATTACTATGATGTTTATTTGCTGTCGTGCGGTTTGCACGACCAGCTCCTCGGTTTGAGGTGTGCGCGAGGCGAGGGCAACGTAGTCGGTTTGACTATCGTTCCCGAGTCGGTTTGACTCTCACCGCCGCGTACCGAATTTATGGGATCTTCCCGGATCCGCGTGTTCGCCCGATCGCGCCTAGACGTAGAGTGCTGGATCTATCGCTCGCATCGACCTCCTTCGATCGCTATCGAGTGGGGATCGATGCTTGCGCATACTAATTAGTGGGAGATCCTGCGATCCTTTGTTACGAGAAGGACAGCAGGACGACGCGGAACGCTGTGGTGGGGGCCCGCGTCACTCAGGCAACGCGTTGCTTGATCGATATGTAATCGATACGGTTACAATCTTATCCTATCCTCTATCCTATCCTATCCTCTATCCTATCCTATCAAATCCCCTATCCTATCCTCTATCCTATCCTATCCTCTATCCTCTATCCTCTATCCTATCCTATCCTCTATCCTATCCTATCCTCTATCCTATCCTGTCGTCTATCCTATCCTCTATCCTATCCTATCCTATCCTCCATCCTATCCTATTCTCAATCCTATCCTTTCCTGTATCCTATCCAATCCTGTATCCTATCCTGACCTCTATACTATCCTATCCTCTATCCTAACCTATCCTCTATCTTATCCTATCCTCTATCCTATCCTATCTTCTAGACTATCCTATCCTCTATCCTATCCTATCCCCTATCCTATCCTCTATCCTATCATCTATCCTCTATCCTATCCTATCTTCTATCCTATCCTATCCTCTATCCTATCAAATCCCCTATCCTATCCTCCATCCTATCCTATCCTCAATCCTATCCTTTCCTGTATCCTATCCAATCCTGTATCCTATCCTGTCCTCTATACTATCCTATCCTCTATCCTATCCTATCCTCTATTCTATCTTATCCTCTAACCTATCCTATGATCTATCCTATCCTATCGTCTATGCTATCCTCTATCCTATCCTATTCCTCTATCCTATCCTATCCTCTATCCTATCCTAGCCTCTATTCTATCCTATCCTCTATCCTATCCTATCCTCTATCCTATCCTATCCTCTATCCTATCCTATCCTATCCTCTATCCTATCCTATCCTATCCTATCCTATCCTATCCTATCCTCTATCCTATCCTATCCTCTATCCTATCCTATCCTCTATCGTATCCTATCCTCTATCCTATCCTATCCTCTATCCTATACTATCCTCTATCCTATCCTATCCTCTATCCTATCCTATCCTCTATCCTATCCTATTCTCTATCCTATCCTATCCTCTATCCTATCCTATCCTCTATCCTATCAAATCCCCTATCCTATCCTCTATCCTATCCTATCCTGTATCCTATCCTATCCTCTATCCTCTATCCTATCCTATCCTCTATCCTATCCTATCCTCTATCCTATCCTGTCGTCTATCCTATCCTCTATCCTGTCCTATCCTCTATCCTATCCTATCCTCCATACTATCCTATCCTCAATCCTATCCTTTCCTGTATCCTATCCAATCCTGTATCCTATCCTGTCCTCTATACTATCCTATCCTCTATCCTATCCTATCCCCTATCCTATCCTCTATCCTATCTTGTATCCTATCCTATCCTCTATCCTATCAAATCCCCAATCCTATCCTCTATCCTATCCTATCATCTATCCTCTATCCTATCCAATCCTCTATCCTATCCTATCCTCTATCCTATCAAATCCCCTATCCTATCCTCTGTCCTATCCTATCCTCTATCCTATCCTATCATCTATCCTATCCTATCCTCTATCCTATCCTATCGTCTATCCTATCCTCTATCCTATCCTATCCTCTATCCTATCCTATCCTCCATCCTATCCTATCCTCAATCCTATCCTTTCCTGTATCCTATCCAATCCTGTATCCTATCCTGTCCTCTATACTATCCTATCCTCTATCCTATCCTATCCTCTATTCTATCTTATCCTCTAACCTATCCTATGATCTATCCTATCCTATCGTCTATGCTATCCTCTATCCTATCCTATTCCTCTATCCTATCCTATCCTCTATCCTATCCTATCCTCTATCCTATCCTATCCTATCCTCTATCCTATCCTATCCTATCCTATCCTATCCTATCCTCTATCCTATCCTATCCTCTATCCTATCCTATCCTCTATCGTATCCTATCCTCTATCCTATCCTATCCTCTATCCTATACTATCCTCTATCCTATCCTATCCTCTATCCTATCCTATGATCTATCCTATCCTATCGTCTATCCTATCCTCTATCCTATCCTATTCCTCTATCCTATCCTATCCTCTATCCTATCCTATCCTCTATTCTATCCTATCCTCTATCCTATCCTATCCTCTATCCTATCCTATCCTCTATCCTATCCTATCCTATCCTCTATCCTATCCTATCCTATCCTATCCTATCCTCTATCCTATCCTATCCTCTATCCTATCCTATCCTCTATCGTATCCTATCCTCTATCCTATCCTATCCTCTATCCTATCCTACCCTCTATCCTATCAAATCCCCTACCCTATCCGCTGTCCTATCCTATCCTCTATCCTATCCTATCCTCTATCCTATCCTATCCTCTATCCTATCCTATCCTCTATCCTATCCTATCCTCTATCCTCTATCCTCTATCCTATACTATCCTCTATCCTATCCTATACTCTATCCTATCCTATCCTCCATCCTATCCTATCTTCAATCCTATCCTTTCCTGTATCCTATCCAATCCTGTATCCTATCCTGTCCTCTATACTATCCTATCCTCTATCCTATCCTATCCTCTATTCTATCTTATCCTCTATCCTATCCTATGATCTATCCTATCCTATCGTCTATCCTATCCTCTATCCTATCCTATTCCTCTATCCTAACCTATCCTCTATCCTATCCTATCCTCTATTCTATCCTATCCTCTATCCTATCCTATCCTCTATCCTATCCTATCCTCTATCCTATCCTATCCTATCCTCTATCCTATCCTATCGTCTATCCTATCCTCTATCCTATCCTATCCTCTATCCTATCCTATCCTCCATCCTATCCTATCCTCAATCCTATCCTTTCCTGTATCCTATCCAATCCTGTATCCTATCCTGTCCTCTATACTATCCTATCCTCTATCCTATCCTATCCTCTATTCTATCTTATCCTCTAACCTATCCTATGATCTATCCTATCCTATCGTCTATGCTATCCTCTATCCTATCCTATTCCTCTATCCTATCCTATCCTCTATCCTATCCTATCCTCTATTCTATCCTATCCTCTATCCTATCCTATCCTCTATCCTATCCTATCCTCTATCCTATCCTATCCTATCCTCTATCCTATCCTATCCTATCCTATCCTATCCTATCCTCTATCCTATCCTATCCTCTATCCTATCCTATCCTCTATCGTATCCTATCCTCTATCCTATCCTATCCTCTATCCTATACTATCCTCTATCCTATCCTATCCTCTATCCTATCCTATGATCTATCCTATCCTATCGTCTATCCTATCCTCTATCCTATCCTATTCCTCTATCCTATCCTATCCTCTATCCTATCCTATCCTCTATTCTATCCTATCCTCTATCCTATCCTATCCTCTATCCTATCCTATTCTCTATCCTATCCTATCTTCTATCCTATCCTATCCTCTATCCTATCAAATCCCCTATCCTATCCTCCATCCTATCCTATCCTCAATCCTATCCTTTCCTGTATCCTATCCAATCCTGTATCCTATCCTGTCCTCTATACTATCCTATCCTCTATCCTATCCTATCCTCTATTCTATCTTATCCTCTAACCTATCCTATGATCTATCCTATCCTATCGTCTATGCTATCCTCTATCCTATCCTATTCCTCTATCCTATCCTATCCTCTATCCTATCCTAGCCTCTATTCTATCCTATCCTCTATCCTATCCTATCCTCTATCCTATCCTATCCTCTATCCTATCCTATCCTATCCTCTATCCTATCCTATCCTATCCTATCCTATCCTATCCTATCCTCTATCCTATCCTATCCTCTATCCTATCCTATCCTCTATCGTATCCTATCCTCTATCCTATCCTATCCTCTATCCTATACTATCCTCTATCCTATCCTATCCTCTATCCTATCCTATCCTCTATCCTATCCTATTCTCTATCCTATCCTATCCTCTATCCTATCCTATCCTCTATCCTATCAAATCCCCTATCCTATCCTCTATCCTATCCTATCCTGTATCCTATCCTATCCTCTATCCTCTATCCTATCCTATCCTCTATCCTATCCTATCCTCTATCCTATCCTGTCGTCTATCCTATCCTCTATCCTGTCCTATCCTCTATCCTATCCTATCCTCCATACTATCCTATCCTCAATCCTATCCTTTCCTGTATCCTATCCAATCCTGTATCCTATCCTGTCCTCTATACTATCCTATCCTCTATCCTATCCTATCCCCTATCCTATCCTCTATCCTATCTTGTATCCTATCCTATCCTCTATCCTATCAAATCCCCAATCCTATCCTCTATCCTATCCTATCATCTATCCTCTATCCTATCCAATCCTCTATCCTATCCTATCCTCTATCCTATCAAATCCCCTATCCTATCCTCTGTCCTATCCTATCCTCTATCCTATCCTATCATCTATCCTATCCTATCCTCTATCCTATCCTATCGTCTATCCTATCCTCTATCCTATCCTATCCTCTATCCTATCCTATCCTCCATCCTATCCTATCCTCAATCCTATCCTTTCCTGTATCCTATCCAATCCTGTATCCTATCCTGTCCTCTATACTATCCTATCCTCTATCCTATCCTATCCTCTATTCTATCTTATCCTCTAACCTATCCTATGATCTATCCTATCCTATCGTCTATGCTATCTTCTATCCTATCCTATTCCTCTATCCTATCCTATCCTCTATCCTATCCTATCCTCTATTCTATCCTA
This sequence comes from Halictus rubicundus, assembly GCF_050948215.1. NCBI lineage: Eukaryota > Metazoa > Arthropoda > Insecta > Hymenoptera > Halictidae > Halictus > Halictus rubicundus. The sequence goes on along the minus strand of NW_027489082.1, from coordinate 84,571 downwards.
TCCTCTATCCTATCCTATCCTCTATCCTATCCTATCCTCTATCCTATCCTATCCTATCCTCTATCCTATCCTATCCTATCCTATCCTATCCTCTATCCTATCCTATCCTCTATCCTATCCTATCCTCTATCGTATCCTATCCTCTATCCTATCCTATCCTCTATCCTATCCTACCCTCTATCCTATCAAATCCCCTACCCTATCCTCTGTCCTATCCTATCCTCTATCCTATCCTATCCTCTATCCTATCCTATCCTCTATCCTATCCTATCCTCTATCCTATCCTATCCTCTATCCTCTATCCTCTATCCTATACTATCCTCTATCCTATCCTATACTCTATCCTATCCTATCCTCCATCCTATCCTATCTTCAATCCTATCCTTTCCTGTATCCTATCCAATCCTGTATCCTATCCTGTCCTCTATACTATCCTATCCTCTATCCTATCCTATCCTCTATTCTATCTTATCCTCTATCCTATCCTATGATCTATCCTATCCTATCGTCTATCCTATCCTCTATCCTATCCTATTCCTCTATCCTAACCTATCCTCTATCCTATCCTATCCTCTATTCTATCCTATCCTCTATCCTATCCTATCCTCTATCCTATCCTATCCTCTATCCTATCCTATCCTATCCTCTATCCTATCCTATCGTCTATCCTATCCTCTATCCTATCCTATCCTCTATCCTATCCTATCCTCCATCCTATCCTATCCTCAATCCTATCCTTTCCTGTATCCTATCCAATCCTGTATCCTATCCTGTCCTCTATACTATCCTATCCTCTATCCTATCCTATCCTCTATTCTATCTTATCCTCTAACCTATCCTATGATCTATCCTATCCTATCGTCTATGCTATCCTCTATCCTATCCTATTCCTCTATCCTATCCTATCCTCTATCCTATCCTATCCTCTATTCTATCATATCCTCTATCCTATCCTATCCTCTATCCTATCCTATCCTCTATCCTATCCTATCCTATCCTCTATCCTATCCTATCCTATCCTATCCTATCCTATCCTCTATCCTATCCTATCCTCTATCCTATCCTATCCTCTATCGTATCCTATCCTCTATCCTATCCTATCCTCTATCCTATACTATCCTCTATCCTATCCTATCCTCTATCCTATCCTATGATCTATCCTATCCTATCGTCTATCCTATCCTCTATCCTATCCTATTCCTCTATCCTATCCTATCCTCTATCCTATCCTATCCTCTATTCTATCCTATCCTCTATCCTATCCTATCCTCTATCCTATCCTATCCTCTATCCTATCCTATCCTATCCTCTATCCTATCCTATCCTATCCTATCCTATCCTCTATCCTATCCTATCCTCTATCCTATCCTATCCTCTATCGTATCCTATCCTCTATCCTATCCTATTCTCTATCCTATCCTACCCTCTATCCTATCAAATCCCCTACCCTATCCTCTGTCCTATCGTATCCTCTATCCTATCCTATCCTCTATCCTATCCTATCCTCTATCCTATCCTATCCTCTATCCTATCCTATCCTCTATCCTATCCTATCCTCTATCCTCTATCCTCTATCCTATACTATCCTCTATCCTATCCTATACTCTATCCTATCCTATCCTCCATCCTATCCTATCTTCAATCCTATCCTTTCCTGTATCCTATCCAATCCTGTATCCTATCCTGTCCTCTATACTATCCTATCCTCTATCCTATCCTATCCTCTATTCTATCTTATCCTCTATCCTATCCTATGATCTATCCTATCCTATCGTCTATCCTATCCTCTATCCTATCCTATTCCTCTATCCTAACCTATCCTCTATCCTATCCTATCCTCTATTCTATCCTATCCTCTATCCTATCCTATCCTCTATCCTATCCTATCCTCTATCCTATCCTATCCTATCCTCTATCCTATCCTATCCTATCCTATCCTATCCTCTATCCTATCCTATCCTCTATCCTATCCTATCCTCTATCGTATCCTATCCTCTATCCTATCCTATCCTCTATCGTATCCTATCCTCTATCCTATCCTATCCTCTATCCTATACTATCCTCTATCCTATCCTATCCTCTATCCTATCCTATCCTCTATCCTATCCTATCCTCTATCCTCTATCCTCTACCCTCTATCCTCTATCCTCTATCCTCTATCCTATCCTATCCTCTGTCCTATCCTATCCTCTATCCTATCCTATCCTCTATCCTATGCTATCCTCTATCCTATCCTATCCTCTATCCTCTATTCTATCCTATCCTCTATCCTATCCTATCCTCTATCCTATCCTATCCTCTATCCTATCCTATCCTATCCACTATCCTATCCTATCCTATCCTATCCTATCCTCTATCCTATCCTATCCTCTATCCTATCCTATCCTCTATCGTATACTATCCTCTATCCTATCCTATCCTCTATCCTATCCTACCCTCTATCCTATCAAATCCCCTACCCTATCCTCTGTCCTATCCTATCCTCTATCCTATCCTATCCTCTATCCTATCCTATCCTCTATCCTATCCTATCCTCTATCCTATCCTATCCTCTATCCTCTATCCTATACTATCCTCTATCCTATCCTATCCTCTATCCTATCCTATCCTCCATCCTATCCTATCTTCAATCCTATCCTTTCCTGTATCCTATCCAATCCTGTATCCTATCCTGTCCTCTATACTATCCTATCCTCTATCCTATCCTATCCTCTATTCTATCTTATCCTCTATCCTATCCTATGATCTATCCTATCCTATCGTCTATCCTATCCTCTATCCTATCCTATTCCTCTATCCTATCCTATCCTCTATCCTATCCTATCCTCTATTCTATCCTATCCTCTATCCTATCCTATCCTCTATCCTATCCTATCCTCTATCCTCTATCCTATACTATCCTCTATCCTATCCTATCCTCTATCCTATCCTATCCTCCATCCTATCCTATCTTCAATCCTATCCTTTCTTGTATCCTAGCCAATCCTGTATCCTATCCTGTCCTCTATACTATCCTATCCTCTATCCTATCCTATCCTCTATTCTATCTTATCCTCTATCCTATCCTATGATCTATCCTATCCTATCGTCTATCCTATCCTCTATCCTACCCTATTCCTCTATCCTATCCTATCCTCTATCCTATCCTATCCTCTGTTCTATCCTATCCTCTATCCTATCCTATCCTCTATCCTATCCTATCCTATCCTCTATCCTATCCTATCCTATCCTATCCTATCCTCTATCCTATCCTATCCTCTATCCTATCCTATCCTCTATCGTATCCTATCCTCTATCCTATCCTATCCTCTATCCTATCCTATCCTCTATCCTATCCTATCCTCTATCCTATCCTATCATATATCCTATCCTATCCTCTATCCTATCCTATCGTCTATCCTATCCTCTATCCTATCCTATCCTCTATCCTATCCTATCCTCTATCCTATCCTATCTTCTATCCTATCCTACCCTCTATCCTATCAAATCCCCTACCCTATCCTCTGTCCTATCCTATCCTCTATCAAATCCTATCCTCTATCCTATCCTATCCTCTATCCTCTATCCTATACTATCCTCTATCCTATCCTATCCTCTATCCTATCCTATCGTCTATCCTATCCTCTATCCTATCCTATCCTCTATCCTATCCTATCCTCTATCCTATCCTATCCTCTATCCTCTATCCTATACTATCCTCTATCCTATCCTATCCTCTATCCTATCCTATCCTCCATCCTATCCTATCTTCAATCCTATCCTTTCCTGTATCCTATCCAATCCTGTATCCTATCCTGTCCTCTATACTATCCTATCCTCTATCCTATCCTATCCTCTATTCTATCTTATCCTCTATCCTATCCTATGATCTATCCTATCCTATCGTCTATCCTATCCTCTATCCTATCCTATTCCTCTATCCTATCCTATCCTCTATCCTATCCTATCCTCTATTCTATCCTATCCTCTATCCTATCCTATCCTCTATCCTATCCTATCCTCTATCCTATCCTATCCTATCCTCTATCCTATCCTATCCTATCCTATCCTATCCTCTATCCTATCCTATCCTCTATCCTATCCTATCCTCTATCGTATCCTATCCTCTATCCTATCCTATCCTCTATCCTATCCTATCCTCTATCCTATCCTATCCTCTATCCTATCCTATCCTCTATCCTATCCTATCCTCTATCCTATCCTATCCTCTATCCTATCAAGTCCCCTATCCTATCCTCTATCCTATCCTATCCTGTATCCTATCCTATCCTCTATCCTCTATCCTATCCTATCCTCTTTCCTATCCTATCCTCTATCCTATATTCTATCCTATCCTATCCTCTATCCTATCAAATCCCCAATCCTATCCTCTATCCTATCCTATCATCTATCCCCTATCCTATCCAATCCTCTATCCTATCCTATCCTCTATCCTATCAAATCCCCTATCCTATCCTCTGTCCTATCCTATCCTCTATCCTATCCTATCATCTATCCTATCCTATCCTCTATCCTATCCTATCGTCTATCCTATCCTCTATCCTATCCTATCCTCTATCCTATCCTGTCCTCTATCCTATCCTATCTTCTATCCTATCCTACCCTCTATCCTATCAAATCCCCTACCCTATCCTCTGTCCTATCCTATCCTCTATCCTATCCTATCCTCTATCCTATCCTATCCTCTATCCTATCCTATCCTCTATCCTATCCTATGATCTATCCTATCCTATCGTCTATCCTATCCTCTATCCTATCCTATTCCTCTATCCTATCCTATCCTCTATCCTATCCTATCCTCTATTCTATCCTATCCTCTATCCTATCCTATCCTCTATCCTATCCTATCCTCTATCCTCTATCCTATACTATCCTCTATCCTATCCTATCCTCTATCCTATCCTATCCTCCATCCTATCCTATCTTCAATCCTATCCATTCCTGTATCCTAGCCAATCCTGTATCCTATCCTGTCCTCTATACTATCCTATCCTCTATCCTATCCTATCCTCTATTCTATCTTATCCTCTATCCTATCCTATGATCTATCCTATCCTATCGTCTATCCTATCCTCTATCCTACCCTATTACTCTATCCTATCCTATCCTCTATCCTATCCTATCCTCTATCCTATCCTATCCTATCCTCTATCCTATCTTCTATCCTATCCTATCCTCTATCCTATCAAATCCCCTACCCTATCCTCTGTCCTATCCTATCCTCTATCCTATCCTATCCTCTATCCTATCCTATCCTCTATCCTATCCTATCCTCTATCCTATCCTATCCTCTATCCTATCCTATCGTCTATCCTATCCTCTATCCTATCCTATCCTCTATCCTATCCTATCCTATCCTCAATCCTATCCTTTCCTGTATCCTATCCAATCCTGTATCCTATCCTGTCCTCTATACTATCCTATCTTCTATCCTATCCTATCCTCTATTCTATCAAATCCCCTACCCTATCCTCTGTCCTATCCTATCCTCTATCCTATCCTATCCTCTATCCTATCCTATCCTCTATCCTATCCTATCCTCTATCCTCTATCCTATACTATCCTCTATCCTATCCTATCCTCTATCCTATCCTATCGTCTATCCTATCCTCTATCCTAACCTATCCTCTATCCTATCCTATCCTCCATCCTATCCTATCCTCAATCCTATCCTTTCCTGTATCCTATCCAATCCTATATCCTATCCTGTCCTCTATACTATCCTATCCTCTATCCTATCCTATCCTCTATTCTATCTTATCCTCTAACCTATCCTATGATCTATCCTATCCTATCGTCTATGCTATCCTCTATCCTATCCTATTCCTCTATCCTATCCTATCCTCTATCCTATCCTGTCCTCTATTCTATCCTATCCTCTATCCTATCCTATCCTCTATCCTATCCTATCCTCTTTCCTATCCTATCCTAACCTCTATCCTATCCTATCCTATCCTATCCTATCCTCTATCCTATCCTATCCTCTATCCTATCCTATCCTCTATCGTATCCTATCCTCTATCCTATCCTATCCTCTATCCTATACTATCCTCTATCCTATCCTATCCTCTATCCTATCCTATCCTCTATCCTCTATCCTCTACCCTCTATCCTCTATCCTCTATCCTCTATCCTATCCTATCCTCTGTCCTATCCTATCCTCTATCCTATCCTATCCTCAATCCTATGCTATCCTCTCTCCTATCCTATCCTCTATCCTCTATCCTATCCTATCCTCTATCCTCTATCCTCTATCCTATCCTATCCTCTATCCTATCCTATCGTCTATCCCAACCTATCCTCTATCCTATCCTATCCTCTATCCTATCCTATCCTCTATCCTATCCTATCCTCTATTCTATCCTATCCTCTATCCTATCCTATCCTCTATCCTATCCTATCCTCTATCCTATCCTATCCTCTATCCTATCCTATCCTCTATCCTATCAAATCCCCTATCCTATCCTCTATACTATCCTATCCTGTATCCTATCCTATCCTCTATCCTCTATCCTATCCTATCCTCTATCCTATCCTATCCTCTATCCTATCCTCAATCCTATCCTTTCCTGTATCCTATCCAATCCTGTATCCTATCCTGTCCTCTATACTATCCTATCCTCTATCCTAACCTATCCTCTATCTTATCCTATCCTCTATCCTATCCTATCTTCTATCCTATCCTATCCTCTATCCTATCCTATCCCCTATCCTATCCTCTATCCTATCTTCTATCCTATTATATCCTCTATCCTATCAAATCCCCAATCCTATCCTCTATCCTATCCTATCATCTATCCTCTATCCTATCCAATCCTCTATCCTATCCTATCCTCTATCCTATCAAATCCCCTATCCTATCCTCTGTCCTATCCTATCCTCTATCCTATCCTATCATCTATCCTATCCTATCCTCTATCCTATCCTATCGTCTATCCTATCCTCTATCCTATCCTATCCTCTATCCTATCCTATCCTCTATCCTATCAAATCCCCTATCCTATCCTCTGTCCTATCCTATCCTCTATCCTATCCTATCATCTATCCTATCCTATCCTCTATCCTATCCTATCGTCTATCCTATCCTCTATCCTATCCTATCCTCTATCCTATCCTATCCTCTATCCTATCCTATCTTCTATCCTATCCTACCCTCTATCCTATCAAATCCCCTACCCTATCCTCTGTCCTATCCTATCCTCTATCCTATCCTATCCTCTATCCTATCCTATCCTCTATCCTATCCTATCCTCTATCCTCTATCCTATACTATCCTCTATCCTATCCTATCCTCTATCCTATCCTATCCTCCATCCTATCCTATCTTCAATCCTATCCTTTCCTGTATCCTATCCAATCCTGTATCCTATCCTGTCCTCTATACTATCCTATCCTCTATCCTATCCTATCCTCTATTCTATCTTATCCTCTATCATATCCTATGATCTATCCTATCCTATCGTCTATCCTATCCTCTATCCTATCCTATTCCTCTATCCTAACCTATCCTCTATCCTATCCTATCCTCTATTCTATCCTATCCTCTATCCTATCCTATCCTCTATCCTATCCTATCCTCTATCCTATCCTATCCTATCCTCTATCCTATCCTATCCTATCCTATCCTATCCTCTATCCTATCCTATCCTCTATCCTATCCTATCCTCTATCGTATCCTATCCTCTATCCTATCCTATCCTCTATCCTATCCTACCCTCTATCCTATCAAATCCCCTACCCTATCCTCTGTCCTATCCTATCCTCTATCCTATCCTATCCTCTATCCTATCCTATCCTCTATCCTATCCTATCCTCTATCCTATCCTATCCTCTATCCTCTATCCTATACTATCCTCTATGCTATCCTATCCTCTATCCTATCCTATCCTCCATCCTATCCTATCTTCAATCCTATCCTTTCCTGTATCCTATCCAATCCTGTATCCTATCCTGTCCTCTATACTATCCTATCCTCTATCCTATCCTATCCTCTATTCTATCTTATCCTCTATCCTATCCTATGATCTATCCTATCCTATCGTCTATCCTATCCTCTATCCTATCCTATTCCTCTATCCTATCCTATCCTCTATCCTATCCTATCCTCTATTCTATCCTATCCTCTATCCTATCCTATCCTCTATCCTATCCTATCCTCTATCCTCTATCCTATACTATCCTCTATCCTATCCTATCCTCTATCCTATCCTATCCTCCATCCTATCCTATCTTCAATCCTATCCTTTCCTGTATCCTATCCAATCCTGTATCCTATCCTGTCCTCTATACTATCCTATCCTCTATCCTATCCTATCCTCTATTCTATCTTATCCTCTATCCTATCCTATGATCTATCCTATCCTCTATCCTATCCTATTCCTCTATCCTAACCTATCCTCTATCCTATCCTATCCTCTATTCTATCCTATCCTCTATCCTATCCTATCCTCTATCCTATCCTATCCTCTATCCTATCCTATCCTATCCTCTATCCTATCCTATCCTATCCTATCCTATCCTATCCTCTATCCTATCCTATCCTCTATCCTATCCTATCCTCTATCGTATCCTATCCTCTATCCTATCCTATCCTCTATCCTATCCTACCCTCTATCCTATCAAATCCCCTACCCTATCCTCTGTCCTATCCTATCCTCTATCCTATCCTATCCTCTATCCTATCCTATCCTCTATCCTATCCTATCCTCTATCCTCTATCCTATACTATCCTCTATCCTATCCTATCCTCTATCCTATCCTATCCTCCATCCTATCCTATCTTCAATCCTATCCTTTCCTGTATCCTATCCAATCCTGTATCCTATCCTGTCCTCTATACTATCCTATCCTCTATCCTATCCTATCCTTTATTCTATCTTATCCTCTATCCTATCCTATGATCTATCCTATCCTATCGTCTATCCTATCCTCTATCCTATCCTATTCCTCTATCCTATCCTATCCTCTATCCTATCCTATCCTCTATTCTATCCTATCCTCTATCCTATCCTATCCTCTATCCTATCCTATCCTCTATCCTCTATCCTATACTATCCTCTATCCTATCCTATCCTCTATCCTATCCTATCCTCCATCCTATCCTATCTTCAATCCTATCCTTTCTTGTATCCTAGCCTATCCTGTATCCTATCCTGTCCTCTATACTATCCTATCCTCTATCCTATCCTATCCTCTATTCTATCTTATCCTCTATCCTATCCTATGATCTATCCTATCCTATCGTCTATCCTATCCTCTATCCTACCCTATTCCTCTATCCTATCCTATCCTCTATCCTATCCTATCCTCTGTTCTATCCTATCCTCTATCCTATCCTATCCTCTATCCTATCCTATCCTATCCTCTATCCTATCCTATCCTATCCTATCCTATCCTATCCTCTATCCTATCCTATCCTCTATCCTATCCTATCCTCTATCGTATCCTATCCTCTATCCTATCCTATCCTCTATCCTATCCTATCCTCTATCCTATCCTATCCTCTATCCTATCCTATCATATATCCTATCCTATCCTCTATCCTATCCTATCGTCTATCCTATCATCTATCCTATCCTATCCTCTATCCTATCCTATCCTCTATCCTATCCTATCTTCTATCCTATCCTACCCTCTATCCTATCAAATCCCCTACCCTATCCTCTGTCCTATCCTATCCTCTATCAAATCCTATCCTCTATCCTATCCTATCCTCTATCCTCTATCCTATACTATCCTCTATCCTATCCTATCCTCTATCCTATCCTATCGTCTATCCTATCCTCTATCCTATCCTATCCTCTATCCTATCCTATCCTCTATCCTATCCTATCCTCTATCCTCTATCCTATACTATCCTCTATCCTATCCTATCCTCTATCCTATCCTATCCTCCATCCTATCCTATCTTCAATCCTATCCTTTCCTGTATCCTATCCAATCCTGTATCCTATCCTGTCCTCTATACTATCCTATCCTCTATCCTATCCTATCCTCTATTCTATCTTATCCTCTATCCTATCCTATGATCTATCCTATCCTATCGTCTATCCTATCCTCTATCCTATCCTATTCCTCTATCCTATCCTATCCTCTATCCTATCCTATCCTCTATTCTATCCTATCCTCTATCCTATCCTATCCTCTATCCTATCCTATCCTCTATCCTATCCTATCCTATCCTCTATCCTATCCTATCCTATCCTATCCTATCCTCTATCCTATCCTATCCTCTATCCTATCCTATCCTCTATCGTATCCTACCCTCTATCCTATCCTATCCTCTATCCTATCCTATCCTCTATCCTATCCTATCCTCTATCCTATCCTATCCTCTATCCTATCCTATCCTCTATCCTATCCTATCCTCTATCCTATCAAGTCCCCTATCCTATCCTCTATCCTATCCTATCCTGTATCCTATCCTATCCTCTATCCTCTATCCTATCCTATCCTCTTTCCTATCCTATCCTCTATCCTATATTCTATCCTATCCTATCCTCTATCCTATCAAATCCCCAATCCTATCCTCTATCCTATCCTATCATCTATCCCCTATCCTATCCAATCCTCTATCCTATCCTATCCTCTATCCTATCAAATCCCCTATCCTATCCTCTGTCCTATCCTATCCTCTATCCTATCCTATCATCTATCCTATCCTATCCTCTATCCTATCCTATCGTCTATCCTATCCTCTATCCTATCCTATCCTCTATCCTATCCTATCCTCTATCCTATCCTATCTTCTATCCTATCCTACCCTCTATCCTATCAAATCCCCTACCCTATCCTCTGTCCTATCCTATCCTCTATCCTATCCTATCCTCTATCCTATCCTATCCTCTATCCTATCCTATCCTCTATCCTATCCTATCCTCTATCCTATCCTATCCTCTATCCTATCCTACCCTCTATCCTATCAAATCCTCTATCCTATCCTCTATCCTATCCTATCCTGTATCCTATCCTATCCTATCCTCTATCCTATCCTGTCGTCTATCCTATCCTCTATCCTATCCTATCCTCTATCCTTTCCTATCCTCCATCCTATCCTATCCTCAATCCTATCCTTTCCTGTATCCTATCCAATCCTGTATCCTATCCTGTCCTCTATCCTATCCTATCCTCTATCCTATCCTATCCTCTATCCTATCAAATCTCCTATCCTATCCTCTATCCTATCCTATCCTGTATCCTATCCTATCCTCTATCCTATATCCTCTATCCTATCCTATCCTCTATCCTATCCTATCCTCTATCGTATCCTGTCGTCTATCCTATCCTCTATCCTATCCTATCCTATCCTCCATCCTATCCTATCCTCAATCCTATCCTTTCCTGTATCCTATCCAATCCTGTATCCTATCCTGTCCTCTATACTATCCTATCCTCTATCCTAACCTATCCTCTATCTTATCCTATCCTCTATCCTAGCCTATCTTCTATCCTATCCTATCCTCTATCCTATCCTATCCCCTATCCTATCCTCTATCCTATCATCTATCCTCTATCCTATCCTATCTTCTATCCTATCCTATCCTCCAACCTATCAAATCCCCTATCCTATCCTCTATCCTATCCTATCATCTATCCTCTATCCTATCCAATCCTCTATCCTATCCTATCCTCTATCCTATCAAATCCCCTATCCTATCCTCTGTCCTATCATATCCTCTATCCTATCCTATCATCTATCCTATCCTATCCTCTATCCTATCCTATCGTCTATCCTATCCTCTATCCTATCCTATCCTCTATCCTATCCTTTCCTCTATCCTATCCTATCCTCTATCCTATCCTATCTTCTATCCTATCCTATCCTCTATCCTATCAAATCCCCTACCCTATCCTCTGTCCTATCCTATCCTCTATCCTATCCTATCCTCTATCCTATCCTATCCTCTATTCTATCCTATCCTCTATCCTATCCTATCCTCTATCCTATCCTATCCTATCCTCTATCCTATCCTATCCTATCCTATCCTCTATCCTATCCTATCCTCTATCCTATCCTATCCTCTATCGTATCCTATCCTCTATCCTATCCTATCCTCTATCCTATCCTATCCTCTATCCTATCCTATCCTCTATCCTATCCTATCCTCTATCCTATCCTATCCTCTATCCTATCAAGTCCCCTATCCTATCCTCTATCCTATCCTATCCTGTATCCTATCCTATCCTCTATCCTCTATCCTATCCTATCCTCTTTCCTATCCTATCCTCTATCCTATATTCTATCCTATCCTATCCTCTATCCTATCAAATCCCCAATCCTATCCTCTATCCTATCCTATCATCTATCCCCTATCCTATCCAATCCTCTATCCTATCCTATCCTCTATCCTATCAAATCCCCTATCCTATCCTCTGTCCTATCCTATCCTCTATCCTATCCTATCATCTATCCTATCCTATCCTCTATCCTATCCTATCGTCTATCCTATCCTCTATCCTATCCTATCCTCTATCCTATCCTATCCTCTATCCTATCCTATCTTCTATCCTATCCTACCCTCTATCCTATCAAATCCCCTACCCTATCCTCTGTCCTATCCTATCCTCTATCCTATCCTATCCTCTATCCTATCCTATCCTCTATCCTATCCTATCCTCTATCCTCTATCCTATACTATCCTCTATCCTATCCTATCCTCTATCCTATCCTATCGTCTATCCTATCCTCTATCCTATCCTATCCTCTATCCTATCCTATCCTCCATCCTATCCTATCCTCTATCCTATCCTATCCTCTATCCTATCCTATCCTCTATCCTATCCTATCCTCTATCCTATCCTATCCTCTATCCTATCCTATCCTCTATCCTCTATCCTATCCTATCCTCTATCCTATCCTATCCTCTATCCTATCCTATCCTCTATCCTATCCTATCCTCTATCCTATCCTATCCTCTACCCTATCCTATCCTCTATCCTATCCTATCCTATCCTCTATCCTATCCTATCCTCTATCCTATCCTATCCTCTATCCTATCCTATCCTCTATCCTATCCTATCCTCTATCCTATCCTATCCTCTATCCTATCCTATCCTCTATCCTATCCTATCCTCTATCCTATCAAGTCCCCTATCCTATCCTCTATCCTATCCTATCCTCTATCCTCTATCCTATCCTATCCTCTTTCCTATCCTATCCTCTATCCTATATTCTATCCTATCCTATCCTCTATCCTATCAAATCCCCAATCCTATCCTCTATCCTATCCTATCATCTATCCCCTATCCTATCCAATCCTCTATCCTATCCTATCTTCTATCCTATCCTACCCTCTATCCTATCAAATCCCCTACCCTATCCTCTGTCCTATCCTATCCTCTATCCTATCCTATCATCTATCCTATCCTATCCTCTATCCTATCCTATCGTCTATCCTATCCTCTATCCTATCCTATCCTCTATCCTATCCTATCCTCTATCCTATCCTATCTTCTATCCTATCCTACCCTCTATCCTATCAAATCCCCTACCCTATCCTCTGTCCTATCCTATCCTCTATCCTATCCTATCCTCTATCCTATCCTATCCTCTATCCTATCCTATCCTCTATCCTCTATCCTATACTATCCTCTATCCTATCCTATCCTCTATCCTATCCTATCGTCTATCCTATCCTCTATCCTATCCTATCCTCTATCCTATCCTATCCTCCATCCTATCCTATCCTCTATCCTATCCTATCCTCTATCCTATCCTATCCTCTATCCTATCCTATCCTCTATCCTATCCTATCCTCTATCCTATCCTATCCTCTATCCTCTATCCTATCCTATCCTCTATCCTATCCTATCCTCTATCCTATCCTATCCTCTATCCTATCCTATCCTCTATCCTATCCTATCCTCTATCCTATCCTATCCTCTATCCTATCCTACCCTCTATCCTATCAAATCCTCTATCCTATCCTCTATCCTATCCTATCCTGTATCCTATCCTATCCTATCCTCTATTCTATCCTGTCGTCTATCCTATCCTCTATCCTATCCTATCCTCTATCCTATCCTATCCTCCATCCTATCCTATCCTCAATCCTATCCTTTCCTGTATCCTATCCAATCCTGTATCCTATCCTGTCCTCTATCCTATCCTATCCTCTATCCTATCCTATCCTCTATCCTATCAAATCTCCTATCCTATCCTCTATCCTATCCTATCCTGTATCCTATCCTGTCCTCTATCCTATATCCTCTATCCTATCCTATCCTCTATCCTATCCTATCCTCTATCGTATCCTGTCGTCTATCCTATCCTCTATCCTATCCTATCCTATCCTCCATCCTATCCTATCCTCAATCCTATCCTTTCCTGTATCCTATCCAATCCTGTATCCTATCCTGTCCTCTATACTATCCTATCCTCTATCCTAACCTATCCTCTATCTTATCCTATCCTCTATCCTATCCTATCTTCTATCCTATCCTATCCTCTATCCTATCCTATCCCCTATCCTATCCTCTATCCTATCATCTATCCTCTATCCTATCCTATCTTCTATCCTATCCTATCCTCCAACCTATCAAATCCCCTATCCTATCCTCTATCCTATCCTATCATCTATCCTCTATCCTATCCAATCCTCTATCCTATCCTATCCTCTATCCTATCAAATCCCCTATCCTATCCTCTGTCCTATCATATCCTCTATCCTATCCTATCATCTATCCTATCCTATCCTCTATCCTATCCTATCGTCTATCCTATCTTCTATCCTATCCTATCCTCTATCCTATCAAATCCCCTACCCTATCCTCTGTCCTATCCTATCCTCTATCCTATCCTATCCTCTATCCTATCCTATCCTCTATTCTATCCTATCCTCTATCCTATCCTATCCTCTATCCTATCCTATCCTCTATCCTATCCTATCCTATCCTCTATCCTATCCTATCCTATCCTATCCTATCCTCTATCCTATCCTATCCTCTATCCTATCCTATCCTCTATCCTATCCTATCCTCTATCCTATCCTATCCTCTATCCTATCCTATCCTCTATCCTATCAAATCCCCTATCCTATCCTCTGTCCTATCATATCCTCTATCCTATCCTATCATCTATCCTATCCTATCCTCTATCCTATCCTATCGTCTATCCTATCTTCTATCCTATCCTATCCTCTATCCTATCAAATCCCCTACCCTATCCTCTGTCCTATCCTATCCTCTATCCTATCCTATCCTCTATCCTATCCTATCCTCTATTCTATCCTATCCTCTATTCTATCCTATCCTCTATCCTATCCTATCCTCTATCCTATCCTATCCTATCCTCTATCCTATCCTATCCTATCCTATCCTATCCTCTATCCTATCCTATCCTCTATCCTATCCTATCCTCTATCGTATCCTATCCTCTATCCTATCCTATCCTCTATCCTATCCTATCCTCTATCCTATCCTATCCTCTATCGTATCCTATCCTCTATCCTATCCTATCCTCTATCCTATCAAGTCCCCTATCCTATCCTCTATCCTATCCTATCCTGTATCCTATCCTATCCTCTATCCTATCCTATCCTCTATCCTATCAAGTCCCCTATCCTATCCTCTATCCTATCCTATCCTGTATCCTATCCTATCCTCTATCCTCTATCCTATCCTATCCTCTTTCCTATCCTATCCTCTATCCTCTATCCTATACTATCCTCTATCCTATCCTATCCTCTATCCTATCCTATCGTCTATCCTATCCTCTATCCTATCCTATCCTCTATCCTATCCTATCCTCCATCCTATCCTATCCTCTATCCTATCCTATCCTCTATCCTATCCTATCCTCTATCCTATCCTATCCTCTATCCTATCCTATCCTCTATCCTATCCTATCCTCTATCCTATCCTATCCTCTATCCTCTATCCTATCCTATCCTCTATCCTATCCTATCCTCTATCCTATCCTATCCTCTATCCTATCCTATCCTCTATCCTATCCTATCCTCTATCCTATCCTATCCTCTATCCTATCAAGTCCCCTATCCTATCCTCTATCCTATCCTATCCTGTATCCTATCCTATCCTCTATCCTCTATCCTATCCTATCCTCTTTCCTATCCTATCCTCTATCCTATATTCTATCCTATCCTATCCTCTATCCTATCAAATCCCCAATCCTATCCTCTATCCTATCCTATCATCTATCCCCTATCCTATCCAATCCTCTATCCTATCCTATCCTCTATCCTATCACATCCCCTATCCTATCCTCTGTCCTATCCTATCCTCTATCCTATCCTATCATCTATCCTATCCTATCCTCTATCCTATCCTATCCTCTATCCTATCCTATCCTCTATCCTATCCTATCTTCTATCCTATCCTATCCTATCTTCTATCCTATCCTATCCTCTATCCTATCAAATCCCCTATCCTATCCTCTATCCTATCCTATCATCTATCCTCTATCCTATCCAATCCTCTATCCTATCCTATCCTCTATCCTATCAAATCCCCTATCCTATCCTCTATCCTATCCTATCCTCTATCCTATCCTATCCTCTATCCTATCCTATCTTCTATCCTATCAAATCCCCTACCCTATCCTCTGTCCTACCCTATCCTCTGTCCTATCCTATCCTCTATCCTATCCTATCCTCTATCCTATACTATCCTCTATCCTATCCTATCCTCTATCCTATCCTATCGTCTATCCTATCCTCTATCTTATCCTATCCTCTATCCTATCCTATCCTCTATCCTATCCTATCTTCTATCCTATCTTCTATCCTATCCTATCCTCTATCCTATCAAATCCCCTATCCTATCCTCTATCCTATCCTATCCTCTATCCTATCCTATCCTCTATCCTATCCTATCCTCTATCCTATCCTATCTTCTATCCTATCAAATCCCCTACCCTATCCTCTGTCCTATCCTATCCTCTGTCCTATCCTATCCTCTATCCTATCCTATCCTCTATCCTATCCTATCCTCTATCCTATCCTATCCTCTATCCTATCCTATCCTCTATCCTATCCTATCCTCTATCCTCTATCCTATCCTATCCTCTATACCAGCCTATCCTCTATCCTATCCTATCTTCTATCCTATCCTATCCTCTATCCTATCCTATCGTCTATCCTATCCTCTATCTTATCCTATCCTCTATCCTATCCTATCATCGATCCTCTATCCTATCCTATCTTCTATCCTATCCTATCCTCTATCCTATCAAATCCCCTATCCTATCCTCTATCCTATCCTATCGTCTATCCTATCCTATCCTCTATCCTATCAAATCCCCTACCCTATCCTCTGTCCTATCCTATCCTCTATCCTATCCTATCCTCTATCCTATCCTATCTTCTATCCTATCCTATCTTCTATCCTATCCTATCCTCTATCCTATCAAATCCCCTATCCTATCCTCTATCCTATCCTATCATCTATCCTCTATCCTATCCAATCCTCTATCCTATCCTATCCTCTATCCTATCAAATCCCCTATCCTATCCTCTATCCTATCCTATCCTCTATCCTATCCTATCCTCTATCCTATCCTATCTTCTATCCTATCAAATCCCCTACCCTATCCTCTGTCCTACCCTATCCTCTGTCCTATCCTATCCTCTATCCTATCCTATCCTCTATCCTATACTATCCTCTATCCTATCCTATCCTCTATCCTATCCTATCGTCTATCCTATCCTCTATCTTATCCTATCCTCTATCCTATCCTATCCTCTATCCTATCCTATCTTCTATCCTATCTTCTATCCTATCCTATCCTCTATCCTATCAAATCCCCTATCCTATCCTCTATCCTATCCTATCCTCTATCCTATCCTATCCTCTATCCTATCCTATCCTCTATCCTATCCTATCCTCTATCCTATCCTATCTTCTATCCTATCAAATCCCCTACCCTATCCTCTGTCCTATCCTATCCTCTGTCCTATCCTATCCTCTATCCTATCCTATCCTCTATCCTATCCTATCCTCTATCCTATCCTATCCTCTATCCTATCCTATCCTCTATCCTATCCTATCCTCTATCCTCTATCCTATCCTATCCTCTATACTATCCTATCCTCTATCCTATCATATCTTCTATCCTATCCTATCCTCTATCCTATCCTATCGTCTATCCTATCCTCTATCTTATCCTATCCTCTATCCTATCCTATCATCGATCCTCTATCCTATCCTATCTTCTATCCTATCCTATCCTCTATCCTATCAAATCCCCTATCCTATCCTCTATCCTATCAAATCCCCTACCCTATCCTCTGTCCTATCCTATCCTCTATCCTATCCTATCTTCTATCCTATCCTATCCTCTATCCTATCCTATCCTCTATCCTATCCTATCCTCTATCCTATCCTCTATCCTATCCTCTATCCTATCCTATCATCTATCCTCTATCCTATCCTATCTTCTATCCTATCCTATCCTCTATCCTATCAAATCCCCTACCCTATCCTCTGTCCTATCCTATCCTCTATCCTATCCTATCCTGTATCCTATCCTATCCTCTATGCTATCCTATCCTCTATCCTCTATCCTATCCTATCGTCTATCCTATCCTCTATCTTATCCTATCCTCTGTCCTATCCTATCCTCTATCCTATCCTATCCTCTATCCTATCCTATCATCTATCCTATCCTATCGTCTATCCTATCCTATCCTCTATCCTATCAAATCCCCTACCCTATCCTCTGTCCTATCCTATCCTCTATCCTATCCTATCCTGTATCCTATCCTATCCTCTATCCTATCCTATCCTCTATCCTCTATCCTATACTATCCTATATCTTATCCTATCCTCTATCCTATCCTATCCTCTATCCTATCCTATCTTCTATCCTATCCTATCCTCTATCCTATCAAATCCCCTATCCTATCCTCTGTCCTATCCTATCCTCTATCCTATCCTATCCTCTATCCTATCCTATCCTCTATCCTATCCTATCATCTATCCTATCCTATCCTCTATCCTATCCTATCGTCTATCCTATCCTCTATCCTATCCTATCCTCTATCCTATCCTATCCTCTATCCTATCCTATCTTCTATCCTATCCTATCCTCTATCCTATCAAATCCCCTACCCTATCCTCTGTCCTATCCTATCCTCTATCCTATCCTATCCTCTATCCTATCCTATCCTCCATCCTATCCTATCCTCTATCCTATCCTATCCTCTATCCTCTATCCTATACTATCCTCTATCCTATCCTATCCTCTATCCTATCCTATCGTCTATCCTATCCTCTATCCTATCCTATCCTCTATCCTATCCTATCCTCCATCCTATCCTATCCTCAATCCTATCCTTTCCTGTATCCTATCCAATCCTGTATCCTATCCTGTCCTCTATACTATCCTATCCTCTATCCTATCCTATCCTCTATTCTATCTTATCCTCTATCCTATCCTATGATCTATCCTATCCCATCGTCTATCCTATCCTCTATCCTATCCTATTCCTCTATCCTATCCTATCCTCTATCCTATCCTATCCTCTATCCTATCCTATCCTCTATCCTATCCTATCCTCTATCCTATCCTATCCTCTATCCTATCCTATCCTCTATCCTCTATCCTATACTATCCTCTATCCTATCCTATCCTCTATCCTATCCTATCGTCTATCCTATCCTCTATCCTATCCTATCCTCTATCCTATCCTATCCTCCATCTTATCCTATCCTCAATCCTATCCTTTCCTGTATCCTATCCAATCCTGTATCCTATCCTGTCCTCTATACTATCCTATCTTCTATCCTATCCTATCCTCTATCCTATCAAATCCCCTACCCTATCCTCTGTCCTATCCTATCCTCTATCCTATCCTATCCTCTATTCTCTATCCTATCCTATCCTCTATCCTATCCTATCTTCTATCCTATCCTATCCTCTATCCAATCCTATCCCCTATCCTATCCTCTATCCTATCCTATCATCTATCCTCTATCCTATCCTATCTTCTATCCTATCCTATCCTCTATCCTATCAAATCCCCTACCCTATCCTCTGTCCTATCCTATCCTCTATCCTATCCTATCCTCTATCCTATCCTATCCTCTATCCTATCCTATCCTCTATCCTCTATCCTATCCTATCCTCTATCCTATCCTATCGTCTATCCTATCCTCTATCCTATCCTATCCTCTATCCTATCCTATCCTCCATCCTATCCTATCCTCAATCCTATCCTTTCCTGTATCCTATCCAATGATCTATCCTATCCTATCCTCTATCCTATCCTATCTTCTATCCTATCCTATCCTCTATCCTATCCTATCCTCTATCCTATCCTATCCTCTATCCTCTATAATATACTATCCTCTATCCTATCCTATCCTCTATCCTATCCTATCGTCTATCCTATCCTCTATCCTATCCTATCCTCTATCCTATCCTATCCTCCATCCTATCCTATCCTCAATCCTATCCTTTCCTGTATCCTATCCAATCCTGTATCCTATCCTGTCCTCTATACTATCCTATCCTCTATCCTATCCTATCCTCTATTCTATCTTATCCTCTATCCTATCCTATGATCTATCCTATCCTATCATCTATCCTATCCTCTATCCTATCCTATTCCTCTATCCTATCCTATCCTCTATCCTATCCTATCTTCTATCCTATCCTATCCTCTATCCAATCCTATCCCCTATCCTATCCTCTATCCTATCCTATCATCTATCCTCTACCCTATCCTATCTTCTATCCTATCCTATCCTCTATCCTATCAAATCCCCTATCCTATCCTCTATCCTATCCTATCATCTATCCTCTATCCTATCCAATCCTCTATCCTATCCTATCCTCTATCCTATCAAATCCCCTATCCTATCCTCTGTCCTATCCTATCCTCTATCCTATCCT
The DNA here is from genome assembly GCF_050948215.1 of Halictus rubicundus. NCBI lineage: Eukaryota > Metazoa > Arthropoda > Insecta > Hymenoptera > Halictidae > Halictus > Halictus rubicundus. The sequence continues at coordinate 63,717 of NW_027489082.1, read as the reverse complement.
ATCCTCTATCCTATCAAATCCCCTATCCTATCCTCTGTCCTATCCTATCCTCTATCCTATCCTATCCTCTATCCTATCCTATCCTCTATCCTATCCTATCATCTATCCTATCCTATCCTCTATCCTATCCTATCGTCTATCCTATCCTCTATCCTATCCTATCCTCTATCCTAGCCTATCCTCTATCCTATCCTATCCTCTATCCTATCCTATCCTCTATCCTATCAAATCCCCTACCCTATCCTCTGTCCTATCCTATCCTCTATCCTATCCTATCCTCTATCCTATCCTATCCTCCATCCTATCCTATCCTCTATCCTATCCTATCCTCTATCCTCTATCCTATACTATCCTCTATCCTATCCTATCCTCTATCCTATCCTATCGTCTATCCTATCCTCTATCCTATCCTATCCTCTATCCTATCCTATCCTCCATCCTATCCTATCCTCAATCCTATCCTTTCCTGTATCCTATCCAATCCTGTATCCTATCCTGTCCTCTATACTATCCTATCCTCTATCCTATCCTATCCTCTATTCTATCTTATCCTCTATCCTATCCTATGATCTATCCTATCCCATCGTCTATCCTATCCTCTATCCTATCATATTCCTCTATCCTATCCTATCCTCTATCCTATCCTATCCTCTATCCTATCCTATCCTCTATCCTATCCTATCCTCTATCCTATCCTATCCTCTATCCTATCCTATCCTCTATCCTATCCTATCCTCTATCCTCTATCCTATACTATCCTCTATCCTATCCTATCCTCTATCCTATCCTATCGTCTATCCTATCCTCTATCCTATCCTATCCTCTATCCTATCCTATCCTCTATCCTATCCTATCCTCCATCCTATCCTATCCTCAATCCTATCCTTTCCTGTATCCTATCCAATCCTGTATCCTATCCTTTCCTCTATACTATCCTATCCTCTATCCTATCCTATCCTCTATTCTATCTTATCCTCTATCCTATCCTATGATCTATCCTATCCCATCGTCTATCCTATCCTCTATCCTATCCTATTCCTCTATCCTATCCTATCCTCTATCCTATCCTATCCTCTATCCTATCCTATCCTCTATCCTATCCTATCCTCTATCCTATCCTATCCTCTATCCTATCCTATCCTCTATCCTCTATCCTATACTATCCTCTATCCTATCCTATCCTCTATCCTATCCTATCGTCTATCCTATCCTCTATCCTATCCTATCCTCTATCCTATCCTATCCTCCATCCTATCCTATCCTCAATCCTATCCTTTCCTGTATCCTATCCAATCCTGTATCCTATCCTGTCCTCTATACTATCCTATCTTCTATCCTATCCTATCCTCTATCCTATCAAATCCCCTACCCTATCCTCTGTCCTATCCTATCCTCTATCCTATCCTATCCTCTATTCTCTATCCTATCCTATCCTCTATCCTATCCTATCTTCTATCCTATCCTATCCTCTATCCAATCCTATCCCCTATCCTATCCTCTATCCTATCCTATCATCTATCCTCTATCCTATCCTATCTTCTATCCTATCCTATCCTCTATCCTATCAAATCCCCTACCCTATCCTCTGTCCTATCCTATCCTCTATCCTATCCTATCCTCTATCCTATCCTATCCTCTATCCTATCCTATCCTCTATCCTCTATCCTATCCTATCCTCTATCCTATCCTATCGTCTATCCTATCCTCTATCCTATCCTATCCTCTATCCTATCCTATCCTCTATCCTATCCTATCCTCAATCCTATCCTTTCCTGTATCCTATCCAATCCTGTATCCTATCCTGTCCTCTATACTATCCTATCCTCTATCCTATCCTATCCTCTATACTATCTTATCCTCTATCCTATCCTATCCTCTATCCTATCCTATCCTCTATCCTATCCTATCCTCTATCCTATCCTATCCTATCCTCTATCCTATCTTATCCTCTATCCTATCCTATCCTCTATCCTATCCTATCTTCTATCCTATCCTATCCTCTATCCAATCCTATCCCCTATCCTATCCTCTATCCTATCCTATCATCTATCCTCTATCCTATCCTATCTTCTATCCTATCCTATCCTCTATCCTATCAAATCCCCTATCCTATCCTCTATCCTATCCTATCATCTATCCTCTATCCTATCCAATCCTCTATCCTATCCTATCCTCTATCCTATCAAATCCCCTATCCTATCCTCTGTCCTATCCTATCCTCTATCCTATCCTATCCTCTATCCTATCCTATCCTCTATCCTATCCTATCATCTATCCTATCCTATCCTCTATCCTATCCTATCGTCTATCCTATCCTCTATCCTATCCTATCCTCTATCCTATCCTATCCTCTATCCTATCCTATCTTCTATCCTATCCTATCCTCTATCCTATCCTCTATCCTATACTATCCTCTATCCTATCCTATCCTCTATCCTATCCTATCGTCTATCCTATCCTCTATCCTATCCTATCCTCTATCCTATCCTATCCTCCATCCTATCCTATCCTCAATCCTATCCTTTCCTGTATCCTATCCAATCCTGTATCCTATCCTGTCCTCTATACTATCCTATCCTCTATCCTATCCTATCCTCTATTCTATCTTATCCTCTATCCTATCCTATGATCTATCCTATCCTATCATCTATCCTATCCTCTATCCTATCCTATTCCTCTATCCTATCCTATCCTCTATCCTATCCTATCCTCTATCCTATCCTATGCTCTATCCTATCCTATCCTCTATCCTATCCTATCCTCTATCCTATCCTATCCTCTATCCTATCCTATCCTCTATCCTATCTTATCCTCTATCCTATCCTATCCTCTATCCTATCCTATCTTCTATCCTATCCTATCCTCCATCCAATCCTATCCCCTATCCTATCCTCTATCCTATCCTACCATCTATCCTCTATCCTATCCTATCTTCTATCCTATCCTATCCTCTATCCTATCAAATCCCCTATCCTATCCTCTATCCTATCCTATCATCTATCCTCTATCCTATCCAATCCTCTATCCTATCCTATCCTCTATCCTATCAAATCCCCTATCCTATCCTCTGTCCTATCCTATCCTCTATCCTATCCTATCCTCTATCCTATCCTATCCTCTATCCTATCCTATCATCTATCCTATCCTATCCTCGATACTATCAAATCCCCTACCCTATCCTCTGTCCTATCCTATCCTCTATCCTATCCTATCCTCTATCCTATCCTATCCTCCATCCTATCCTATCCTCTATCCTATCCTATCCTCTATCCTCTATCCTATACTATCCTCTATCCTATCCTATCCTCTATCCTATCCTATCGTCTATCCTATCCTCTATCCTATCCTATCCTCTATCCTATCCTATCCTCCATCCTATCCTATCCTCAATCCTATCCTTTCCTGTATCCTATCCAATCCTGTATCCTATCCTGTCCTCTATACTATCCTATCCTCTATCCTATCCTATCCTCTATTCTATCTTATCCTCTATCCTATCCTATGATCTATCCTATCCCATCGTCTATCCTATCCTCTATCCTATCCTATTCCTCTATCCTATCCTATCCTCTATCCTATCCTATCCTCTATCCTATCCTATCCTCTATCCTATCCTATCCTCTATCCTATCCTATCCTCTATCCTATCCTATCCTCTATCCTCTATCCTATACTATCCTCTATCCTATCCTATCCTCTATCCTATCCTATCGTCTATCCTATCCTCTATCCTATCCTATCCTCTATCCTATCCTATCCTCCATCCTATCCTATCCTCAATCCTATCCTTTCCTGTATCCTATCCAATCCTGTATCCTATCCTGTCCTCTATACTATCCTATCTTCTATCCTATCCTATCCTCTATCCTATCAAATCCCCTACCCTATCCTCTGTCCTATCCTATCCTCTATCCTATCCTATCCTCTATCCTCTATCCTATCCTATCCTCTATCCTATCCTATCTTCTATCCTATCCTATCCTCTATCCAATCCTATCCCCTATCCTATCCTCTATCCTATCCTATCATCTATCCTCTATCCTATCCTATCTTCTATCCTATCCTATCCTCTATCCTATCAAATCCCCTACCCTATCCTCTGTCCTATCCTATCCTCTATCCTATCCTATCCTCTATCCTATCCTATCCTCTATCCTATCCTATCCTCAATCCTATCCTATCCTCTATCCTCTATCCTATCCTATCCTCTATCCTATCCTATCGTCTATCCTATCCTCTATCCTATCCTATCCTCTGTCCTATCCTATCCTCTATCCTATCCTATCCTCTATCCTATCCTATCCTCTATCCTATCCTATCCTCTATCCTATCCTATCCTCTATCCTCTATCCTATACTATCCTCTATCCTATCCTATCCTCTATCCTATCCTATCGTCTATCCTATCCTCTATCCTATCCTATCCTCTATCCTATCCTATCCTCCATCCTATCCTATCCTCAATCCTATCCTTTCCTGTATCCTATCCAATCCTGTATCCTATCCTGTCCTCTATACTATCCTATCCTCTATCCTATCCTATCCTCTATTCTATCTAATCCTCTATCCTATCCTATGATCTATCCTATCCTATCGTCTATCCTATCCTCTATCCTATCCTATCCTCTATCCTATCCTATCCTCTATCCTATCCTATCCTCTATCCTATCCTATCCTCTATCCTATCCTATCCTCTATCCTATCCTATCCTCTATCCTCTATCCTATCCTATCCTCTATCCTCTATCCTATCCTATCCTCTATCCTATCCTATCCTCTATCCTATCCTATCCTCTATCCTATCCTATCCTCTATCCTATCCTATCCTCTATCCTATCCTATCCTGTATCCTATCCTATCCTCTATCCTCTATCCTATCCTATCCTCTATCCTATCCTATCCTGTATCCTATCCTATCCTCTATCCTATCCTATCCTCTATCCTATCCTATCGTCTATCCTATCCTCTATCCTATCCTATCCTCTATCCTATCCTATCCTCTATCCTATCCTATCCTCTATCCTATCAAATCCCCTACCCTATCCTCTATCCTATCCTATCATCTATCCTCTATCCTATCCAATCCTCTATCCTATCGTAACCTCTATCCTATCCTATCCTCTATCCTATCCTATCGTCTATCCTATCCTCTATCCTATCCTATCGTCTATCCTATCCTCTATCCTATCCTATCGTCTATCCTATCCTCTATCCTATCCTATCGTCTATCCTATCCTCTATCCTATCCTATCGTCTATCCTATCCTCTATCCTATCCTATCCTCTATCCAATCCTATCGTCTATCCTATCCTATCTTCTATCCTATCCTATCCTCTATCCTATCAAATCCCCTACCCTATCCTCTGTCCTATCCTATCCTCTATCCTATCCTATCCTCTATCCTATCCTATCCTCTATCCTCTATCCTATCCTATCCTCTATCCTATCCTATCCTCTATACTATCCTATCGTCTATCCTATCCTCTATCCTATCCTATACTCTATCCTATCCTATCCTCCATCCTATCCTATCCTCAATCCTATCCTTTCCTGTATCCTACCCAATCCTGTATCCTATCCTGTCCTCTATTCTATCCTACGTTCTATCCTATCCTATCCTCTATCCTATCCTATCCTCTATCCTATCCTATGCTCTATCCTATCCTATCCTCTATCCTATCCTATCCTCTATCCTCTATCCTATCCTATCCTCTATCCTATCCTATCCTCTATACTATCCTATCGTCTATCCTATCCTCTATCCTATCCTATACTCTATCCTATCCTATCCTCCATCCTATCCTATCCTCAATCCTATCCTTTCCTGTATCCTATCCAATCCTGTATCATATCCTGTCCTCTATTCTATCCTACGTTCTATCCTATCCTATCCTCTATCCTATCCTATCCCCTATCCTATCCTATCCTCTATCCTATCCTATCCTCTATCCTATCCTATCTTCTATCCTATCCTATCCTCTATCCTATCCTAACCTCTATCCTATCCTATCCTCTATCCTATCCTATACTCTTTCCTATCCTATCCTCCATCCTATCCTATCCTCAATCCTATCCTTTCCTGTATCCTACCCAATCCTGTATCCTATCCTGTCCTCTATTCTATCCTACGTTCTATCCTATCCTATCCTCTATCCTATCCTATCCTCTATCCTATCCTATGCTCTATCCTATCCTATCCTCTATCCTATCCTATCCTCTATCCTCTATCCTATCCTATCCTCTATCCTATCCTATCCTCTATACTATCCTATCGTCTATCCTATCCTCTATCCTATCCTATACTCTATCCTATCCTATCCTCCATCCTATCCTATCCTCAATCCTATCCTTTCCTGTATCCTATCCAATCCTGTATCATATCCTGTCCTCTATTCTATCCTACGTTCTATCCTATCCTATCCTCTATCCTATCCTATCCTCTATCCTATCCTATCCTCTATCCTATCCTATCCTCTATCCTATCCTATCTTCTATCCTATCCTATCCTCTATCCTATCCTAACCTCTATCCTATCCTATCCTCTATCCTATCCTATACTATTTCCTATCCTATCCTCCATCCTATCCTATCCTCAATCCTATCCTTTCCTGTATCCTCTCCAATCCTGTATCCTATCCTGTCCTCTATTCTATCCTACGTTCTATCCTATCCTATCCTCTATCCTATCCTATCCTCTATCCTAACCTATGCTCTATCCTATCCTATCCTCTATCCTATCCTATCCTCTATCCTCTATCCTATCCTATCCTATCCTCTATCCTATCCTATCCTCTATACTATCCTATCGTCTATCCTATCCTCTATCCTATCCTATCCTCTATCCTATCCTATCTTCTATCCTATCCTATCCTCTATCCTATCCTAACCTCTATCCTATCCTATCCTCTCTCCTATCCTATCCTCTATCCTATCCTATCTTCTATCCTATCCTATCCTCTATCCTATCCTATCCTCTGTCCTATCCTATCCTATCCTCTATCCTATCTTATCCTCTATCCTATCCTATCCTCTATCCTATCCTATCTTCTATCCTATCCTATCCTCTATCCAATCCTATCCCCTATCCTATCCTCTATCCTATCCTATCATCTATCCTCTATCCTATCCTATCTTCTATCCTATCCTATCCTCTATCCTATCAAATCCCCTATCATATCCTCTATCCTATCCTATCATCTATCCTCTATCCTATCCAATCCTCTATCCTATCCTATCCTCTATCCTATCAAATCCCCTATCCTATCCTCTGTCCTATCCTATCCTCTATCCTATCCTATCCTCTATCCTATCCTATCCTCTATCCTATCCTATCATCTATCCTATCCTATCCTCTATCCTATCCTATCGTCTATCCTATCCTCTATCCTATCCTATCCTCTATCCTATCCTATCCTCTATCCTATCCTATCCTCTATCCTATCAAATCCCCTATCCTATCCTCTGTCCTATCCTATCCTCTATCCTATCGTAACCTCTATCCTATCCTATCCTCTATCCTATCCTATCGTCTATCCTATCCTCTATCCTATCCTATCGTCTATCCTATCCTCTATCCTATCCTATCCTCTATCCAATCCTATCCTCTGTCCTATCCTATCCTCTATCCTATCCTATCCTCTATCCTATCCTATCCTCTATCCTCTATCCTATCCTATCCTCTATCCTATCCTATCCTCTATACTATCCTATCGTCTATCCTATCCTCTATCCTATCCTATACTCTATCCTATCCTATCCTCCATCCTATCCTATCCTCTATCCTATCCTTTCCTGTATCCTATCCAATCCTGTATCCTATCCTGTCCTCTATTCTATCCTACGTTCTATCCTATCCTATCCTCTATCCTATCCTATCCTCTATCCTATCCTATCCTCTATCCTATCCTATCCTCTATCCTATCCTATCTTCTATCCTATCCTATCCTCTATCCTATCCTAACCTCTATCCTATCCTATCCTCTATCCTATCCTATACTCTTTCCTATCCTATCCTCCATCCTATCCTATCCTCAATCCTATCCTTTCCTGTATCCTCTCCAATCCTGTATCCTATCCTGTCCTCTATTCTATCCTACGTTCTATCCTATCCTATCCTCTATCCTATCCTATGCTCTATCCTATCCTATCCTCTATCCTATCCTATCCTCTATCCTCTATCCTATCCTATCCTCTATCCTATCCTATCCTCTATACTATCCTATCGTCTATCCTATCCTCTATCCTATCCTATCCTCTATCCTATCCTATCCTCTATCCTATCCTATCTTCTATCCTATCCTATCCTCTATCCTATCCTAACCTCTATCCTATCCTATCCTCTATCCTATCCTATCCTCTATCCTATCCTATCTTCTATCCTATCCTATCCTCTATCCTATCCTATCCTCTGTCCTATCCTATCTTATCCTCTATCCTATCCTATCCTCTATCCTATCCTATCTTCTATCCTATCCTATCCTCTATCCAATCCTATCCCCTATCCTATCCTCTATCCTATCCTATCATCTATCCTCTATCCTATCCTATCTTCTATCCTATCCTATCCTCTATCCTATCAAATCCCCTATCCTATCCTCTATCCTATCCTATCATCTATCCTCTATCCTATCCAATCCTCTATCCTATCCTATCCTCTATCCTATCAAATCCCCTATCCTATCCTCTGTCCTATCCTATCCTCTATCCTATCCTATCCTCTATCCTATCCTATCCTCTATCCTATCCTATCATCTATCCTATCCTATCCTCTATCCTATCCTATCGTCTATCCTATCCTCTATCCTATCCTATCCTCTATCCTATCCTATCCTCTATCCTATCCTATCTTCTATCCTATCCTATCCTCTATCCTATCCTAACCTCTATCCTATCTTATCCTCTATCCTATCCTATACTCTATCCTATCCTATCCTCCATCCTATCCTATCCTCAATCCTATCCTTTCCTGTATCCTCTCCAATCCTGTATCCTATCCTGTCCTCTATTCTATCCTACGTTCTATCCTATCCTATCCTCTATCCTATCCTATCCTCTATCCTATCCTATCTTCTATCCTATCCTATCCTCTATCCTATCAAATCCCCTACCCTATCCTCTGTCCTATCCTATCCTCTATCCTATCCTATCCTCTATCCTATCCTATCCTCTATCCTATCCTATCTTCTATCCTATCCTATCCTCTATCCTATCAAATCCCCTACCCTATCCTCTGTCCTATCCTATCCTCTATCCTATCCTATCCTCTATCCTATCCTATCCTCTATCCTATCCTATCCTCTATCCTATCCTATCCTCTATCCTATCCTATCCTCTATCCTCTATCCTATCCTATCATCTATCCTCTATCCTATCCAATCCTCTATCCTATCCTATCCTCTATCCTATCAAATCCCCTATCCTATCCTCTGTCCTATCCTATCCTCTATCCTATCCTATCCTCTATCCTATCCTATCCTCTATCCTATCCTATCATCTATCCTATCCTATCCTCTATCCTATCCTATCGTCTATCCTATCCTCTATCCTATCCTATACTCTATCCTATCCTATCCTACATCCTATCCTATCCTCAATCCTATCCTTTCCTGTATCCTATCCAATCCTGTATCCTATCCTGTCCTCTATTCTATCCTACGTTCTATCCTATCCTATCCTCTATCCTATCCTATCCTCTATCCTATCCTATCCTCTATCCTATCCTATCCTCTATCCTATCCTATCTTCTATCCTATCCTATCCTCTATCCTATCCTAACCTCTATCCTATCCTATCCTCTATCCTATCCTATACTCTTTCCTATCCTATCCTCCATCCTATCCTATCCTCAATCCTATCCTTTCCTGTATCCTCTCCAATCCTGTATCCTATCCTGTCCTCTATCCTATCCTATCCTCTATCCTATCAAATCCCCTACCCTATCCTCTGTCCTATCCTATCCTCTATCCTATCCTATCCTCTATCCTATCCTATCCTCTATCCTATCCTATCTTCTATCCTATCCTATCCTCTATCCTATCAAATCCCCTACCCTATCCTCTGTCCTATCCTATCCTCTATCCTATCCTATCCTCTATCCTATCCTATCCTCTATCCTATCCTATCCTCTATCCTATCCTATCCTCTATCCTATCCTATCCTCTATCCTCTATCCTATCCTATCATCTATCCTCTATCCTATCCAATCCTCTATCCTATCCTATCCTCTATCCTATCAAATCCCCTATCCTATCCTCTGTCCTATCCTATCCTCTATCCTATCCTATCCTCTATCCTATCCTATCCTCTATCCTATCCTATCATCTATCCTATCCTATCCTCTATCCTATCCTATCGTCTATCCTATCCTCTATCCTATCCTATACTCTATCCTATCCTATATTACATCCTATCCTATCCTCAATCCTATCCTTTCCTGTATCCTATCCAATCCTGTATCCTATCCTGTCCTCTATTCTATCCTACGTTCTATCCTATCCTATCCTCTATCCTATCCTATCCTCTATCCTATCCTATCCTCTATCCTATCCTATCCTCTATCCTATCCTATCTTCTATCCTATCCTATCCTCTATCCTATCCTAACCTCTATCCTATCCTATCCTCTATCCTATCCTATACTCTTTCCTATCCTATCCTCCATCCTATCCTATCCTCAATCCTATCCTTTCCTGTATCCTCTCCAATCCTGTATCCTATCCTGTCCTCTATTCTATCCTACGTTCTATCCTATCCTATCCTCTATCCTATCCTATGCTCTATCCTATCCTATCCTCTATCCTATCCTATCCTCTATCCTCTATCCTATCCTATCCTCTATCCTATCCTATCCTCTATACTATCCTATCGTCTATCCTATCCTCTATCCTATCCTATCCTCTATCCTATCCTATCCTCTATCCTATCCTATCTTCTATCCTATCCTATCCTCTATCCTATCCTAACCTCTATCCTATCCTATCCTCTATCCTATCCTATCCTCTATCCTATCCTATCTTCTATCCTATCCTATCCTCTATCCTATCCTATCCTCTGTCCTATCCTATCCTATCCTCTATCCTATCTTATCCTCTATCCTATCCTATCCTCTATCCTATCCTATCTTCTATCCTATCCTATCCTCTATCCAATCCTATCCCCTATCCCATCCTCTATCCTATCCTATCATCTATCCTCTATCCTATCCTATCTTCTATCCTATCCTATCCTCTATCCTATCAAATCCCCTATCCTATCCTCTATCCTATCCTATCATCTATCCTCTATCCTATCCAATCCTCTATCCTATCCTATCCTCTATCCTATCAAATCCCCTATCCTATCCTCTGTCCTATCCTATCCTCTATCCTATCCTATCCTCTATCCTATCCTATCCTCTATCCTATCCTATCATCTATCCTATCCTATCCTCTATCCTATCCTATCGTCTATCCTATCCTCTATCCTATCCTATCCTCTATCCTATCCTATCCTCTATCCTATCCTATCTTCTATCCTATCCTATCATCTATCCTATCCTATCCTCTATCCTATCCTATCGTCTATCCTATCCTCTATCCTATCCTATCCTCTATCCTATCCTATCCTCTATCCTATCCTATCTTCTATCCTATCCTATCCTCTATCCTATCAAATCCCCTACCCTATCCTCTGTCCTATCCTATCCTCTATCCTATCCTATCCTCTATCCTATCCTATCCTCTATCCTATCCTATCTTCTATCCTATCCTATCCTCTATCCTATCCTAACCTCTATCCTATCCTATCCTCTATCCTATCCTATACTCTATCCTATCCTATCCTCCATCCTATCCTATCCTCAATCCTATCCTTTCCTGTATCCTCTCCAATCCTGTATCCTATCCTGTCCTCTATTCTATCCTACGTTCTATCCTATCCTATCCTCTATCCTATCCTATCCTCTATCCTATCCTATGCTCTATCCTATCCTATGCTCTATCCTATCCTATCCTCTATCCTATCCTATCCTCTATCCTCTATCCTATCCTATCCTCTATCCTATCCTATCCTCTATACTATCCTATCGTCTATCCTATCCTCTATCCTATCCTATACTCTATCCTATCCTATCCTCCATCCTATCCTATCCTCAATCCTATCCTTTCCTGTATCCTATAGAATCCTGTATCCTACCCTGTCCTCTATTCTACCCTACGTTCTATCCTATCCTATCCTCTATCCTATCCTATCCTCTATCCTATCCTATCCTCTATCCTATCCTATCCTCTATCCTATCCTATCTTCTATCCTATCCTATCCTCTATCCTATCCTAACCTCTATCCTATCCTATCCTCTATCCTATCCTATCCTCTATCCTATCCTATCTTCTATCCTATCCTATCCTCTATCCTATCCTATCCTCTGTCCTATCCTATCCTATCCTCTATCCTATCTTATCCTCTATCCTATCCTATCCTCTATCCTATCCTATCTTCTATCCTATCCTATCCTCTATCCAATCCTATCCCCTATCCTATCCTCTATCCTATCCTATCATCTATCCTCTATCCTATCCTACCTTCTATCCTATCCTATCCTCTATGCTATCAAATCCCCTATCCTATCCTCTATCCTATCCTATCATCTATCCTCTATCCTATCCAATCCTCTATCCTATCCTATCCTCTATCCTATCAAATCCCCTACCCTATCCTCTGTCCTATCCTATCCTCTATCCTATCCTATCCTCTATCCTATCCTATCCTCTATCCTATCCTATCTTCTATCCTATCCTATCCTCTATCCTATCAAATCCCCTACCCTATCCTCTGTCCTATCCTATCCTCTATCCTATCCTATCCTCTATCCTATCCTATCCTCTATCCTATCCTATCTTCTATCCTATCCTATCCTCTATCCTATCAAATCCCCTACCCTATCCTCTGTCCTATCCTATCCTCTATCCTATCCTATCCTCTATCCTATCCTATCCTCTATCCTATCCTATCCTCTATCCTATCCTATCCTCTATCCTATCCTATCCTCTATCCTCTATCCTATCCTATCATCTATCCTCTATCCTATCCAATCCTCTATCCTATCCTATCCTCTATCCTATCAAATCCCCTATCCTATCCTCTGTCCTATCCTATCCTCTATCCTATCCTATCCTCTATCCTATCCTATCCTCTATCCTATCCTATCATCTATCCTATCCTATCCTCTATCCTATCCTATCGTCTGTCCTATCCTCTATCCTATCCTATACTCTATCCTATCCTATCCTCCATCCTATCCTATCCTCAATCCTATCCTTTCCTGTATCCTATCCAATCCTGTATCCTATCCTGTCCTCTATTCTATCCTACGTTCTATCCTATCCTATCCTCTATCCTATCCTATCCTCTATCCTATCCTATCCTCTATCCTATCCTATCCTCTATCCTATCCTATCTTCTATCCTATCCTATCCTCTATCCTATCCTAACCTCTATCCTATCCTATCCTCTATCCTATCCTATACTCTTTCCTATCCTATCCTCCATCCTATCCTATCCTCAATCCTATCCTTTCCTGTATCCTCTCCAATCCTGTATCCTATCCTGTCCTCTATTCTATCCTACGTTCTATCCTATCCTATCCTCTATCCTATCCTATGCTCTATCCTATCCTATCCTCTATCCTATCCTATCCTCTATCCTCTATCCTATCCTATCCTCTATCCTATCCTATCCTCTATACTATCCTATCGTCTATCCTATCCTCTATCCTATCCTATCCTCTATCCTATCCTATCCTCTATCCTATCCTATCTTCTATCCTATCCTATCCTCTATCCTATCCTAACCTCTATCCTATCCTATCCTCTATCCTATCCTATCCTCTATCCTATCCTATCTTCTATCCTATCCTATCCTCTATCCTATCCTATCCTCTGTCCTATCCTATCCTATCCTGTATCCTATCTTATCCTCTATCCTATCCTATCCTCTATCCTATCCTATCTTCTATCCTATCCTATCCTCTATCCAATCCTATCCCCTATCCTATCCTCTATCCTATCCTATCATCTATCCTCTATCCTATCCTATCTTCTATCCTATCCTATCCTCTATCCTATCAAATCCCCTATCCTATCCTCTATCCTATCCTATCATCTATCCTCTATCCTATCCAATCCTCTATCCTATCCTATCCTCTATCCTATCAAATCCCCTATCCTATCCTCTGTCCTATCCTATCCTCTATCCTATCCTATCCTCTATCCTATCCTATCCTCTATCCTATCCTATCATCTATCCTATCCTATCCTCTATCCTATCCTATCGTCTATCCTATCCTCTATCCTATCCTATCCTCTATCCTATCCTATCCTCTATCCTATCCTATCTTCTATCCTATCCTATCATCTATCCTATCCTATCCTCTATCCTATCCTATCGTCTATCCTATCCTCTATCCTATCCTATCCTCTATCCTATCCTATCCTCTATCCTATCCTATCTTCTATCCTATCCTATCCTCTATCCTATCAAATCCCCTACCCTATCCTCTGTCCTATCCTATCCTCTATCCTATCCTATCCTCTATCCTATCCTATCCTCTATCCTATCCTATCTTCTATCCTATCCTATCCTCTATCCTATCCTAACCTCTATCCTATCCTATCCTCTATCCTATCCTATACTCTATCCTATCCTATCCTCCATCCTATCCTATCCTCAATCCTATCCTTTCCTGTATCCTCTCCAATCCTGTATCCTATCCTGTCCTCTATTCTATCCTACGTTCTATCCTATCCTATCCTCTATCCTATCCTATCCTCTATCCTATCCTATGCTCTATCCTATCCTATCCTCTATCCTATCCTATCCTCTATCCTCTATCCTATCCTATCCTCTATCCTATCCTATCCTCTATACTATCCTATCGTCTATCCTATCCTCTATCCTATCCTATACTCTATCCTATCCTATCCTCCATCCTATCCTATCCTCAATCCTATCCTTTCCTGTATCCTATAGAATCCTGTATCCTACCCTGTCCTCTATTCTACCCTACGTTCTATCCTATCCTATCCTCTATCCTATCCTATCCTCTATCCTATCCTATCCTCTATCCTATCCTATCCTCTATCCTATCCTATCTTCTATCCTATCCTATCCTCTATCCTATCCTAACCTCTATCCTATCCTATCCTCTATCCTATCCTATCCTCTATCCTATCCTATCTTCTATCCTATCCTATCCTCTATCCTATCCTATCCTCTGTCCTATCCTATCCTATCCTCTATCCTATCTTATCCTCTATCCTATCCTATCCTCTATCCTATCCTATCTTCTATCCTATCCTATCCTCTATCCAATCCTATCCCCTATCCTATCCTCTATCCTATCCTATCATCTATCCTCTATCCTATCCTACCTTCTATCCTATCCTATCCTCTATGCTATCAAATCCCCTATCCTATCCTCTATCCTATCCTATCATCTATCCTCTATCCTATCCAATCCTCTATCCTATCCTATCCTCTATCCTATCAAATCCCCTATCCTATCCTCTGTCCTATCCTATCCTCTATCCTATCCTATCCTCTATCCTATCCTATCTTCTATCCTATCCTATCATCTATCCTATCCTATCCTCTATCCTATCCTATCGTCTATCCTATCCACTATCCTATCCTATCCTCTATCCTATCCTATCCTCTATCCTATCCTATCTTCTATCCTATCCTATCCTCTATCCTATCAAATCCCCTACCCTATCCTCTGTCCTATCCTATCCTCTATCCTATCCTATCCTCTATCCTATCCTATCCTCTATCCTATCCTATCTTCTATCCTATCCTATCCTCTATCCTATCAAATCCCCTACCCTATCCTCTGTCCTATCCTATCCTCTATCCTATCCTATCCTCTATCCTATCCTATCCTCTATCCTATCCTATCCTCTATCCTATCCTATCCTCTATCCTATCCTATCCTCTATCCTATCCTATCCTCTATCCTATCCTATCCTCTATCCTATCCTATCCTCTATCCTATCCTATCCTCTATCCTATCCTATCCTCTATCCTATCCTATCCTCTATCCTCTATCCTATCCTATCATCTATCCTCTATCCTATCCAATCCTCTATCCTATCCTATCCTGTATCCTATCAAATCCCCTATCCTATCCTCTGTCCTATCCTATCCTCTATCCTATCCTATCCTCTATCCTATCCTATCCTCTATCCTATCCTATCATCTATCCTATCCTATCGTCTATCCTATCCTCTATCCTATCCTATCCTCTATCCTATCCTATCCTCCATCCTATCCTATCCTCTATCCTATCAAATCCCCTATCCTATCCTCTATCCTATCCTATCATCTATCCTCTATCCTATCCAATCCTCTATCCTATCATATCCTCTATCCTATCAAATCCCCTATCCTATCCTCTGTCCTATCCTATCCTCTATCCTATCCTATCCTCTATCCTATCCTATCCTCTATCCTATCCTATCATCTATCCTATCCTATCCTCTATCCTATCCTATCGTCTATCCTATCCTCTATCCTATCCTATCGTCTATCCTATCCTCTATCCTATCCTATCCTCTATCCTATCCTATCCTCTATTCTATCTAATCCCCTATCCTATCCTATGATCTATCCTATCCTATCGTCTATCCTATCCTCTATCCTATCCTATTCCTCTATCCTATCCTATCCTCTATCCTATCCTATCCTCTATCCTATCCTATCCTCTATCCTATCCTATCCTCTATCCTATCCTATCCTCTATCCTATCGTATCCTCTATCCTCTATCCTATCCTATCCTCTATCCTATCCTATCCTCTATCCTATCCTATCCTCTATCCTATCCTATCCTCTATCCTATCCTATCCTCTATCCTATCCTATCCTCTATCCTATCCTATCCTCTATCCTATCCTATCCTCTATCCTATCCTATCCTCGATCCTATCCTATCCTCTATCCTATCCTATCCTCTATCCTATCCTATCCTGTATCCTATCCTATCCTCTAACCTCTATCCTATCCTATCCTCTATCCTATCCTATCCTCTATCCTATCCTATCCTCTATCCTATCCTATCGTCTATCCTATCCTCTATCCTATCCTATCCTCTATCCTATCCAATCCTCTATCCTATCCTATCCTCTATCCTATCAAATCCCCTACCCTATCCTATCTTCTATCCTATCCTATCCTCAATCCTATCCTATCCCCTATCCTATCCTCTATCCTATCCTATCATCTATCCTCTATCTTATCCTATCTTCTATCCTATCCTATCCTCTATCCTATCAAATCCCCTATCCTATCCTCTATCCTATCCTATCATATATCCTCTATCCTATCATCTATCCTCTATCCTATCCTATCTTCTATCCTATCCTATCCTCTATCCTATCAAATCCCCTATCCTATCCTCTATCCTATCCTATCATCTATCCTCTATCCTATCCAATCCTCTATCCTATCCTATCCTCTATCCTATCAAATCCCCTATCCTATCCTCTGTCCTATCCTATCCTCTATCCTATCCTATCCTCTATCCTATCCTATCCTCTATCCTATCCTATCATCTATCCTATCCTATCCTCTATCCTATCCTATCGTCTATCCTATCCTCTATCCTATCCTATCCTCTATCCTATCCTATCCTCTATCCTATCCTATCTTCTATCCTATCCTATCCTCTATCCTATCAAATCCCCTACCCTATCCTCTGTCCTATCCTATCCTCTATCCTATCCTATCCTCTATCCTATCCTATCCTCTATCCTATCCTATCCTCTATCCTCTATCCTATACTATCCTCTATCCTATCCTATCCTCTATCCTATCCTATCGTCTATCCTATCCTCTATCCTATCCTATCCTCTATCCTATCCTATCCTCCATCCTATCCTATCCTCAATCCTATCCTTTCCTGTATCCTATCCAATCCTGTATCCTATCCTGTCCTCTATACTATCCTATCCTCTATCCTATCCTATCCTCTATTCTATCTAATCCTCTATCCTATCCTATGATCTATCCTATCCTATCGTCTATCCTATCCTCTATCCTATCCTATTCCTCTATCCTATCCTATCCTCTATCCTATCCTATCCTCTATCCTATCCTATCCTCTATCCTATCCTATCCTCTATCCTATCCTATCCTCTATCCTATCCTATCCTCTATCCTATCCTATCCTGTATCCTATCCTATCCTCTATCCTATCAAATCCCCTATCCTATCCTCTGACCTATCCTATCCTCTATCCTATCCTATCCTCTATCCTATCCTATCCTCTATCCTATCCTATCGTCTATCCTATCCTCTATCCTATCAAATCCCCTATCCTATCCTCTGTCCTATCCTATCCTCTATCCTATCCTATCCTCTATCCTATCCTATCCTCTATCCTATCCTATCGTCTATCCTATCCTCTATCCTATCCTATCCTCTATCCTATCCTATCCTCTATCCTATCCTATCTTCTATCCTATCCTATCCTCTATCCTATCAAATCCCCTACCCTATCCTCTGTCCTATCCTATCCTCTATCCTATCCTCTATCCTATCCTATCCTCTATGTTCTATCCTATACTATCCTCTATCCTATCCTATCCTCTATCCTATTCTATCGTCTATCCTATCCTCTATCTTATACTATCCTCTATCCTATCCTATCCTCTATCCTATCCTATCCTCTATCCTATCCTATCTTCTATCGTATCCAATCCTGTATCCTATCCTGTCCTCTATACTATCCTATCCCCTATCCTATCCTATCCTCTATCCTATCCTATCGTCTATCCTATCCTCTATCCTATCCTATCCTATCCTGTATCCTATCCTATCCTCTATCCTCTATCCTATCCTATCCTCTATCCTATCCTATCCTCTATCCTATCCTATCCTCTATCCTATCCTATCGTCTATCCTATCCTCTATCCTATCCTATCCTCTATCCTATCCTATCCTCTATCCTATCCTATCGTCTATCCTATCCTCTATCCTATCCTATCCTCTATCCTATCCTATCCTCTATCCTATCCTATCCTCTATCCTATCCTATCCTCTATCCTATCCTATCCTCTATCCTATCAAATCCCCTACCCTATCCTATCTTCTATCCTATCCTATCCTCAATCCTATCCTATCCCCTATCCTATCCTCTATCCTATCCTATCATCTATCCTCTATCTTATCCTATCTTCTATCCTATCCTATCCTCTATCCTATCAAATCCCCTATCCTATCCTCTATCCTATCCTATCATCTATCCTCTATCCTATCATCTATCCTCTATCCTATCCTATCTTCTATCCTATCCTATCCTCTATCCTATCAAATCCCCTATCCTATCCTCTATCCTATCCTATCATCTATCCTCTATCCTATCCAATCCTCTATCCTATCCTATCCTCTATCCTATCAAATCCCCTATCCTATCCTCTGTCCTATCCTATCCTCTATCCTATCCTATCCTCTATCCTATCCTATCCTCTATCCTATCCTATCATCTATCCTATCCTATCCTCTATCCTATCCTATCGTCTATCCTATCCTCTATCCTATCCTATCGTCTATCCTATCCTCTATCCTATCCTATCCTCTATCCTATCCTATCCTCCATCCTATCCTATCCTCAATCCTATCCTTTCCTGTATCCTATCCAATCCTGTATCCTATCCTGTCCTCTATACTATCCTATCCTCTATCCTATCCTATCCTCTATCCTATCCTATCCTCTATCCTATCCTATCCTCTATCCTATCCTATCCTGTATCCTATCCTATCCTCTATCCTCTATCCTATCCTATCCTCTATCCTATCCTATCCTCTATCCTATCCTATCCTCTATCCTATCCTATCCTCTATCCTATCCTATCCTCTATCCTATCCTATCCTCTATCCTATCCTATCCTCTATCCTATCAAATCCCCTACCCTATCCTATCTTCTATCCTATCCTATCCTCAATCCTATCCTATCCCCTATCCTATCCTCTATCCTATCCTATCATCTATCCTCTATCTTATCCTATCTTCTATCCTATCCTATCCTCTATCCTATCAAATCCCCTATCCTATCCTCTATCCTATCCTATCATCTATCCTCTATCCTATCATCTATCCTCTATCCTATCCTATCTTCTATCCTATCCTATCCTCTATCCTATCAAATCCCCTATCCTATCCTCTATCCTATCCTATCATCTATCCTCTATCCTATCCAATCCTCTATCCTATCCTATCCTCTATCCTATCAAATCCGCTATCCTATCCTCTGTCCTATCCTATCCTCTATCCTATCCTATCCTCTATCCTATCCTATCCTCTATCCTATCCTATCATCTATCCTATCCTATCCTCTATCCTATCCTATCGTCTATCCTATCCTCTATCCTATCCTATCCTCTATCCTATCCTATCCTCTATCCTATCCTATCTTCTATCCTATCCTATCCTCTATCCTATCAAATCCCCTACCCTATCCTCTGTCCTATCCTATCCTCTATCCTATCCTATCCTCTATCCTATCCTATCCTCTATCCTATCCTATCCTCTATCCTATCCTATCCTCTATCCTATCCTATCCTCTATCCTATCCTATCCTCTATCCTCTATCCTCTATCCTATACTATCCTCTATCCTATCCTATCCTCTATCCTATCCTATCGTCTATCCTATCCTCTATCCTATCCTATCCTCTATCCTATCCTATCCTCCATCCTATCCTATCCTCAATCCTATCCTTTCCTGTATCCTATCCAATCCTGTATCCTATCCTGTCCTCTATACTATCCTATCCTCTATCCTATCCTATCCTCTATTCTATCTAATCCTCTATCCTATCCTATCCTCTATCCTATCCTATCCTCTATCCTATCCTATCCTCTATCCTCTATCCTATCCTATCCTCTATCCTATCCTATCCTCTATCCTATCCTATCGTCTATCCTATCCTATCCTCTATCCTATCCTATCCTCTATCCTATCCTATCGTCTATCCTATCCTATCCTCTATCCTATCCTATCCTCTATCCTATCCTATCCTCTATCCTATCCTATCCTCTATCCTATCCTATCCTCTATCCTATCCTATCCTGTATCCTATCCTATCCTCTATCCTCTATCCTATCCTATCCTCTATCCTATCCTATCCTCTATCCTATCCTATCCTCTATCCTATCCTATCCTCTATCCTATCCTATCGTCTATCCTATCCTCTATCCTATCCTATCCTCTATCCTATCCTATCCTCTATCCTATCCTATCATCTATCCTCTATCCTATCATCTATCCTCTATCCTATCCTATCTTCTATCCTATCCTATCCTCTATCCTATCAAATCCCCTATCCTATCCTCTATCCTATCCTATCATATATCCTCTATCCTATCCAATCCTCTATCCTATCCTATCCTCTATCCTATCAAATCCCCTATCCTATCCTCTGTCCTATCCTATCCTCTATCCTATCCTATCCTCTATCCTATCCTATCCTCTATCCTATCCTATCATCTATCCTATCCTATCCTCTATCCTATCCTATCGTCTATCCTATCCTCTATCCTATCCTATCCTCTATCCTATCCTATCCTCTATCCTATCCTATCTTCTATCCTATCCTATCCTCTATCCTATCAAATCCCCTACCCTATCCTCTGTTCTATCCTATCCTCTATCCTATCCTATCCTCTATCCTATCCTATCCTCTATCCTATCCTATCCTCTATCCTATCCTATCCTCTATCCTATCCTATCCTCTATCCTCTATCCTATACTATCCTCTATCCTATCCTATCCTCTATCCTATCCTATCGTCTATCCTATCCTCTATCCTATCCTATCCTCTATCCTATCCTATCCTCCATCCTATCCTATCCTCAATCCTATCCTTTCCTGTATCCTATCCAATCCTGTATCCTATCCTGTCCTCTATACTATCCTATCCTCTATCCTATCCTATCCTCTATCTATCTAATCCTCTATCCTATCCTATGATCTATCCTATCCTATCGTCTATCCTATCCTCTATCCTATCCTATTCCTCTATCCTATCCTATCCTCTATCCTATCCTATCCTCTATCCTATCCTATCCTCTATCCTATCCTATCCTCTATCCTATCCTATCCTCTATCCTCTATCCTATCCCATCCTCTATCCTATCCTATCCTCTATCCTATCCTATCCTCTATCCTATCCTATCCTCTGTCCTATCCTATCCTCTATCCTATCCTATCCTCTATCCTATCCTATCCTCTATCCTATCCTATCATCTATCCTATCCTATCCTCTATCCTATCCTATCGTCTATCCTATCCTCTATCCTATCCTATCGTCTATCCTATCCTCTATCCTATCCTATCCTCTATCCTATCCTATCCTCCATCCTATCCTATCCTCAATCCTATCCTTTCCTGTATCCTATCCAATCCTGTATCCTATCCTGTCCTCTATACTATCCTATCCTCTATCCTATCCTATCCTCTATTCTATCTAATCCTCTATCCTATCCTATGATCTATCCTATCCTATCGTCTATCCTATTCTCTATCCTATCCTATTCCTCTATCCTATCCTATCCTCTATCCTATCCTATCCTCTATCCTATCCTATCCTCTATCCTATCCTATCCTCTATCCTATCCTATCCTCTATCCTATCCTATCCTCTATCCTATCGTATCCTCTATCCTCTATCCTATCCTATCCTCTATCCTATCCTATCCTCTATCCTATCCTATCCTCTATCCTATCCTATCCTCTATCCTATCCTCTATCCTATCCTATCCTCTATCCTATCCTATCCTCTATCCTATCCTATCCTCTATCCTATCCTATCCTCTATCCTATCCTATCCTCTATCCTATCCTATCCTGTATCCTATCCTATCCTCTATCCTCTATCCTATCCTATCCTCTATCCTATCCTATCCTCTATCCTATCCTATCCTCTATCCTATCCTATCCTCTATCCTATCCTATCCTCTATCCTATCCTATCCTCTATCCTATCCTATCCTCTATCCTATCCTATCCTCTATCCTATCCTCTATCCTATCCTATCCTCTATCCTATCCTATCCTCTATCCTATCCTATCCTCTATCCTATCCTATCCTCTATCCTATCCTATCCTGTATCCTATCCTATCCTCTATCCTCTATCCTATCCTATCCTCTATCCTATCCTATCCTCTATCCTATCCTATCCTCTATCCTATCCTATCCTCTATCCTATCCTATCCTCTATCCTATCCTATCCTCTATCCTATCCTATCCTCTATCCTATCCTATCCTCTATCCTATCCTATCTTCTATCCTATCCTATCCTCTATCCTATCAAATCCCCTACCCGATCCTCTGTCCTATCCTATCCTCCATCCTATCCTATCCTCTATCCTATCCTATCCTCTATCCTCTATCCTATCCTATCCTCTATCCTATCCTATCCTCTATACTATCCTATCGTCTATCCTATCCTCTATCCTATCCTATACTCTATCCTATCCTATCCTCCATCCTATCCTATCCTCAATCCTATCCTTTCCTGTATCCTATCCAATCCTGTATCCTATCCTGTCCTCTATTCTATCCTACGTTCTATCCTATCCTATCCTCTATCCTATCCTATCCTCTATCCTATCCTATGCTCTATCCTATCCAATCCTCTATCCTATCCTATCCTCTATCCTCTATCCTATCCTATCCTCTATCCTATCCTATCCTCTATACTATCCTATCGTCTATCCTATCCTCTATCCTATCCTATACTCTATCCTATCCTATCCTCCATCCTATCCTATCCTCAATCCTATCCTTTCCTGTATCCTATCCAATCCTGTATCCTATCCTGTCCTCTATTCTATCCTACGTTCTATCCTATCCTATCCTCTATCCTATCCTATCCTCTATCCTATCCTATCCTCTATCCTATCCTATCGTCTATCCTATCCTCTATCCTATCCTATCCTCTATCCTATCCTATCCTCTATCCTATCCTATCTTCTATCCTATCCTATCCTCTATCCTATCAAATCCCCTACCCTATCCTCTGTTCTATCCTATCCTCTATCCTATCCTATCCTCTATCCTATCCTATCCTCTATCCTATCCTCTATCCTATCCTAACCTCTATCCTATCCTATCCTCTATCCTATCCTATACTCTATCCTATCCTATCCTCCATCCTATCCTATCCTCAATCCTATCCTTTCCTGTATCCTCTCCAATCCTGTATCCTATCCTGTCCTCTATTCTATCCTACGTTCTATCCTATCCTATCCTCTATCCTATCCTATCCTCTATCCTATCCTATGCTCTATCCTATCCTATCCTCTATCCTATCCTATCCTCTATCCTCTATCCTATCCTATCCTCTATCCTATCCTATCCTCTATCCTATCCTATCCTCTATCCTATCCTATCGTCTATCCTATCCTCTATCCTATCCTATCCTCTATCCTATCCTATCCTCTATCCTATCCTATCATCTATCCTCTATCCTATCATCTATCCTCTATCCTATCCTATCTTCTATCCTATCCTATCCTCTATCCTATCAAATCCCCTATCCTATCCTCTATCCTATCCTATCATATATCCTCTATCCTATCCAATCCTCTATCCTATCCTATCCTCTATCCTATCAAATCCCCTATCCTATCCTCTGTCCTATCCTATCCTCTATCCTATCCTATCCTCTATCCTATCCTATCCTCTATCCTATCCTATCATCTATCCTATCCTATCCTCTATCCTATCCTATCGTCTATCCTATCCTCTATCCTATCCTATCCTCTATCCTATCCTATCCTCTATCCTATCCTATCTTCTATCCTATCCTATCCTCTATCCTATCAAATCCCCTACCCTATCCTCTGTTCTATCCTATCCTCTATCCTATCCTATCCTCTATCCTATCCTATCCTCTATCCTATCCTATCCTCTATCCTATCCTATCCTCTATCCTATCCTATCCTCTATCCTCTATCCTATACTATCCTCTATCCTATCCTATCCTCTATCCTATCCTATCGTCTATCCTATCCTCTATCCTATCCTATCCTCTATCCTATCCTATCCTCCATCCTATCCTATCCTCAATCCTATCCTTTCCTGTATCCTATCCAATCCTGTATCCTATCCTGTCCTCTATACTATCCTATCCTCTATCCTATCCTATCCTCTATTCTATCTAATCCTCTATCCTATCCTATGATCTATCCTATCCTATCGTCTATCCTATCCTCTATCCTATCCTATTCCTCTATCCTATCCTATCCTCTATCCTATCCTATCCTCTATCCTCTATCCTATCCCATCCTCTATCCTATCCTATCCTCTATCCTATCCTATCCTCTATCCTATCCTATCCTCTGTCCTATCCTATCCTCTATCCTATCCTATCCTCTATCCTATCCTATCCTCTATCCTATCCTATCATCTATCCTATCCTATCCTCTATCCTATCCTATCGTCTATCCTATCCTCTATCCTATCCTATCGTCTATCCTATCCTCTATCCTATCCTATCCTCTATCCTATCCTATCCTCCATCCTATCCTATCCTCAATCCTATCCTTTCCTGTATCCTATCCAATCCTGTATCCTATCCTGTCCTCTATACTATCCTATCCTCTATCCTATCCTATCCTCTATTCTATCTAATCCTCTATCCTATCCTATGATCTATCCTATCCTATCGTCTATCCTATTCTCTATCCTATCCTATTCCTCTATCCTATCCTATCCTCTATCCTATCCTATCCTCTATCCTATCCTATCCTCTATCCTATCCTATCCTCTATCCTATCCTATCCTCTATCCTATCCTATCCTCTATCCTATCGTATCCTCTATCCTCTATCCTATCCTATCCTCTATCCTATCCTATCCTCTATCCTATCCTATCCTCTATCCTATCCTATCCTCTATCCTATCCTCTATCCTATCCTATCCTCTATCCTATCCTATCCTCTATCCTATCCTATCCTCTATCCTATCCTATCCTCTATCCTATCCTATCCTGTATCCTATCCTATCCTCTATCCTCTATCCTATCCTATCCTCTATCCTATCCTATCCTCTATCCTATCCTATCCTCTATCCTATCCTATCCTCTATCCTATCCTATCCTCTATCCTATCCTCTATCCTATCCTATCCTCTATCCTATCCTATCCTCTATCCTATCCTATCCTCTATCCTATCCTATCCTCTATCCTATCCTATCCTGTATCCTATCCTATCCTCTATCCTCTATCCTATCCTATCCTCTATCCTATCCTATCCTCTATCCTATCCTATCCTCTATCCTATCCTATCCTCTATCCTATCCTATCCTCTATCCTATCCTATCCTCTATCCTATCCTATCCTCTATCCTATCCTATCTTCTATCCTATCCTATCCTCTATCCTATCAAATCCCCTACCCGATCCTCTGTCCTATCCTATCCTCCATCCTATCCTATCCTCTATCCTATCCTATCCTCTATCCTCTATCCTATCCTATCCTCTATCCTATCCTATCCTCTATACTATCCTATCGTCTATCCTATCCTCTATCCTATCCTATACTCTATCCTATCCTATCCTCCATCCTATCCTATCCTCAATCCTATCCTTTCCTGTATCCTATCCAATCCTGTATCCTATCCTGTCCTCTATTCTATCCTACGTTCTATCCTATCCTATCCTCTATCCTATCCTATCCTCTATCCTATCCTATGCTCTATCCTATCCAATCCTCTATCCTATCCTATCCTCTATCCTCTATCCTATCCTATCCTCTATCCTATCCTATCCTCTATACTATCCTATCGTCTATCCTATCCTCTATCCTATCCTATACTCTATCCTATCCTATCCTCCATCCTATCCTATCCTCAATCCTATCCTTTCCTGTATCCTATCCAATCCTGTATCCTATCCTGTCCTCTATTCTATCCTACGTTCTATCCTATCCTATCCTCTATCCTATCCTATCCTCTATC
This sequence comes from Halictus rubicundus, assembly GCF_050948215.1. Taxonomy (NCBI): domain Eukaryota; kingdom Metazoa; phylum Arthropoda; class Insecta; order Hymenoptera; family Halictidae; genus Halictus; species Halictus rubicundus. Next base: position 36,735 of record NW_027489082.1, on the reverse strand, counting down.
CTATCCTATCCTCTATCCTATCCTATCTTCTATCCTATCCTATCCTCTATCCTATCCTCTATCCTATCCTAACCTCTATCCTATCCTATCCTCTATCCTATCCTATACTCTATCCTATCCTATCCTCCATCCTATCCTATCCTCAATCCTATCCTTTCCTGTATCCTCTCCAATCCTGTATCCTATCCTGTCCTCTATTCTATCCTACGTTCTATCCTATCCTATCCTCTATCCTATCCTATCCTCTATCCTATCCTATGCTCTATCCTATCCTATCCTCTATCCTATCCTATCCTCTATCCTCTATCCTATCCTATCCTCTATCCTATCCTATCCTCTATACTATCCTATCGTCTATCCTATCCTCTATCCTATCCTATACTCTATCCTATCCTATCCTCCATCCTATCCTATCCTCAATCCTATCCTTTCCTGTATCCTATCCAATCCTGTATCCTATCCTGTCCTCTATTCTACCCTACGTTCTATCCTATCCTATCCTCTATCCTATCCTATCCTCTATCCTATCCTATCCTCTATCCTATCCTATCCTCTATCCTATCCTATCCTCTATCCTATCCTATGCTCTATCCTATCCTATCCTCTATTCTATCCTATCCTCTATCCTCTATCCTCTATCCTATCCTATCCTCTATCCTATCCTATCCTCTATACTATCCTATCGTCTATCCTATCCTCTATCCTATCCTATACTCTATCCTATCCTATCCTCCATCCTATCCTATCCTCAATCCTATCCTATCCTCTATACTATCCTATCCTCTATCCTATCCTATCCTCTATCCTATCCTATCATCTATCCTCTATCCTATCCAATCCTCTATCCTATCAAATCCCCTATCCTATCCTCTATCCTATCCTATCATCCATCCTCTATCCTATCCAATCCTCTATCCTATCCTATCCTCTATCCTATCAAATCCCCTATCCTATCCTCTGTCCTATCCTATCATCTATCCTCTATCCTATCCAATCCTCTATCCTATCCTATCCTCTATCCCATCAAATCCCCTATCCTATCCTCTGTCCTATCCTATCCTCTATCCTATCCTATCCTATATCCTATCCTATCCTCTATCCTATCCTATCCTCTATCCTATCCTATCGTCTATCCTATCCTCTATCCTATCCTATCCTCTATCCTATCCTATCTTCTATCCTATCCTATCCTCTATCCTATCCTATCCCCTATCCTATCCTCTATCCTATCATCTATCCTCTATCCTATCCTATCTTCTATCCTATCCTATCCTCTATCCTATCAAATCCCCTATCCTATCCTCTATCCTATCCTATCATCTATCCTCTATCCTATCCAATCCTCTATCCTATCCTATCCTCTATCCTATCAAATCCCCTATCCTATCCTCTGTCCTATCCTATCCTCTACCCTATCCTATCATCTATCCTATCCTATCCTCTATCCTATCCTATCGTCCATCCTATCCTCTATCCTATTCTATCCTCTATCCTATCCGATCCTCTATCCTATCCTATCTTCTATCCTATCCTATCCTCTATCCTATTAAATCCCCTACAATATCCTCTGTCCTATCCTATCCTCTATCGTATCCTATCCTCTATCATATCCTATCCTATCCCCCATCCTATCGTATCCTCAATCCTATCCTTTCCTGTATCCTATCCAATCCTGTATCCTATCCTGTCCTCTATACTATCCTATCCTCTATCCTAACCTATCCTCTATCTTATCCTATCCCCTATCCTATCCTCTATCCTATCCTATCATCTATCCTCTATCCTATCCTATCTTCTATCCTATCCTATCCTCTATCCTATCCTAACCTCTATCCTATCCTATCCTCTATCCTATCCTATCTTCTATCCTATCCTATCCTCTATCCTATCCTATCCTCTATCCTCTATCCTATCCTATCTTCTATCCTATCCTATCCTCTATCCTCTATCCTATCCAATCCTCTATCCTATCCTATCCTCCATCCTATCCTATCCTCAATCCTATCCTTTCCTGTATCCTATCCAATCCTGTATCCTATCCTGTCCTCTATTCTACCCTACGTTCTATCCTATCCTATCCTCTATCCTATCCTATCCTCTATCCTATCCTATCCTCTATCCTATCCTATCCTCTATCCTATCCTATCTTCTATCCTATCCTATCCTCTATCCTATCCTAACCTCTATCCTATCCTATCCTCTATCCTATCCTATCCTCTATCCTATCCTATCTTCTATCCTATCCTATCCTCTATCCTATCCTATCATCTATCCTCTATCCTATCCAATCCTCTATCCTATCATATCCTCTATCCTATCAAATCCCCTATCCTATCCTCTGTCCTATCCTATCATCTATCCTCTATCCTATCCAATCCTCTATCCTATCCTATCCTCTATCCTATATAATCCCCTATCCTATCCTCTGTCCTATCCTATCCTCTATCCTATCCTATCCTATATCCTATCCTATCCTCTATCCTATCCTATCCTCTATCCTATCCTATCGTCTATCCTATCCTCTATCCTATCCTATCCTCTATCCTATCCTATCCTCTATCCTATCCTATCTTCTATCCTATCCTATCCTCTATCCTATCAAATCCCCTACCCTATCCTCTGTCCTATCCTATCCTCTATCCTATCCTATCCTCTATCCTATCCTATCCTCTACCCTATCCTATCCTCTATCCTATCCTATCCTCTATCCTATCCTATCCTCTATCCTCTATCCTATACTATCCTCTATCCTATCCTATCCTCTATCCTATCCTATCGTCTATCCTATCCTCTATCCTATCCTATCCTCTATCCTATCTTATCCTTTCCTCAATCCTATCCTTTCTTGTATCCTATCCAATCCTGTATCCTATCCTGTCCTCTATACTATCCTATCCTCTATCCTATCCTATCCTCTATTCTATCTTATCCTCTATCCTATCCTATGATCTATCCTATCCTATCGTCTATCCTATCCTCTATCCTATCCTATTCCTCTATTCTATCCTATCCTCTATCCTATCCTATCCTCTATCCTATCCTATCCTCTATCCTATCCTATCCTCTATCGTATCCTATCCTCTATCCTATCCTATCCTCTATCCTATCCTATCCTCTATCCTATCCTATCCTCTATCCTATCCTATCCTCTATCGTATCCTATCCTCTATCCTATCCTATCCTCTATCCTATCAAATCCCCTATCCTATCCTATCCTCTATCCTATCCTATCCTCTATCCTATCCTGTCGTCTATCCTATCCTCTATCCTATCCTATCCTATCCTCCATCGTATCCTATCCTCAATCCTATCCTTTCCTGTATCCTATCCAATCCTGTATCCTATCCTGTCCTCTATACTATCCTATCCTCTATCCTAACCTATCCTCTATCTTATCCTATCCTCTATCCTATCCTATCTTCTATCCTATCCTATCCTCTATCCTATCCTATCCCCTATCCTATCCTCTATCCTATCATCTATCCTCTATCCTATCCTATCTTCTATCCTATCCTATCCTCTATCCTATCAAATCCCCTATCCTATCCTCTATCCTATTCTATCATCTATCCTCTATCCTATCCAATCCTCTATCCTATCCTATCCTCTATCCTATCAAATCCCCTATCCTATCCTCTGTCCTATCCTATCCTCTACCCTATCCTATCATCTATCCTATCCTATCCTCTATCCTATCCTATCGTCTATCCTATCCTCTATCCTATTCTATCCTCTATCCTATCCTATCCTCTATCCTATCCTATCTTCTATCCTATCCTATCCTCTATCCTATTAAATCCCCTACCCTATCCTCTGTCCTATCCTATCCTCTATCCTATCCTATCCTCTATCCTATCCTATCCTATCCCCCATCCTATCCTATCCTCAATCCTATCCTTTCCTGTATCATATCCAATCCTGTATCCTATCCTGTCCTCTATACTATCCTATCCTCTATCCTAACCTATCCTCTATCTTATCCTATCCTCTATCCTATCCTATCTTCTATCCTAACCTATCCTCTATCCTATCCTATCCCCTATCCTTTCCTCTATCCTATCATCTATCCTCTATCCTATCCTATCTTCTATCCTATCCTATCCTCTATCCTATCAAATCCCCTATCCTATCCTCTATTTTTATCCTATCATCTATCCTCTATCCTATCCAATCCTCTATCCTATCCTATCCTCTATCCTATCAAATCCCCTATCATATCCACTGTCCTATCCTATCCTCTATCCTATCCTATCATCTATCCTATCCTATCCTCTATCCTATCCTATCGTCTATCCTATCCTCTATCCTATCCTATCCTCTATCCTATCCTATCCTCTATCCTATCCTATCCTCTATCCTATCCTATCCTCTATCCTATCCTATCCTCTATCCTATCCTATCCTCTATCCTATCCTATCCTCTATCCTATCCTATCCTCTATCCTATCCTATCCTCTATCCTATCCTATCCTCTATCCTATCCTATCCTCTATCCTATCCTATCCTCTATCCTATCCTATCCTCTATCCTATCCTATCCTCTATCCTATCCTATCCTCTATCCTATCCTATCCTATCATCTATCCTATCCTATCCTCTATCCTATCCTATCCTCTATCCTATCCTATCCTCTATCGTATCCTATCCTCTATCCTATCCTATGATCTATCCTATCCTATCGTCTATCCTATCCTCTATACTATCCTATTCCTCTATCCTATCCTATCCTCTATCCTATCCTACCCTCTATACTATCCTCTATCCTATCCTATCCTATATCCTATCCTATCCTCTATCCTATCCTATCCTCTATCCTATCCTATCCTCTATCCTATCCTATCCTCTATCCTATCCTATCCTCTATCCTATCCTATCCTATCATCTATCCTATCCTATCCTCTATCCTATCCTATCCTCTATCCTATCCTATCCTCTATCGTATCCTATCCTCTATCCTATCCTATCCTCTATCCTATCCTATCCTCTATCCTATCCTATCCTCTATCCTATCCTATCCTCTATCCTATCCTATCCTCTATCCTATCCTATCCTCTATCCTATCAAATCCCCTATCCTATCCTCTATGCTATCCTATCCTGTATCCTATCCTATCCTCTATCCTCTATCCTCTATCCTATCCTATCCTCTATCCTATCCTGTCGTCTATCCTATCCTCTATCCTATCCTATCCTATCCTCCATCGTATCCTATCCTCAATCCTATCCTTTCCTGTATCATATCCAATCCTGTATCCTATCCTGTCCTCTGTACTATCCTATCCTCTATCCTAACCTATCCTCTATCTTATCCTATCCTCTATCCTATCCTATCCTCTATCCTATCCTATCTTCTATCCTATCCTATCCTCTATCCTATCCTATCCTCTATCCTATCCTCTATCCTATCATCTATCCTCTATCCTATCCTATCTTCTATCCTATCCTATCCTCTATCGTATCAAATCCCCTATCCTATCCTCTATCCTATCCTATCATCTATCCTATCCTATCCTCTATCCTATCCTATCGTCTATCCTATCCTCTATCCTATCCTATCCTCTATCCTATCCTATCCTCTATCCTATCCTATCTTCTATCCTATCCTATCCTCTATCCTATCAAATCCCCTACCCTATCCTCTGTCCTATCCTATCCTCTATCCTATCCTATCCTCTATCCTATCCTATCCTCTATCCTATCCTATCCTATCCCCCATCCTATCCTATCCTCAATCCTATACTTTCCTGTATCCTATCCAATCCAGTATCCTATCCTGTCCTCTATACTATCCTATCCTCTATCCTAACCTATCCTCTATCGTATCCTATCCTCTATCCTATCCTATCTTCTATCCTCTATCCTAACCTATCCTCTATCTTATCCTATCCTCTATCCTATCCTATCCTCTATCCTATCAAATCCCCTATCCTATCCTCTGTCCTATCCTATCCTCTATCCTATCCTATCCTCTATCTTATCCTATCCTCTATCCTATCCTATCATCTATCCTCTATCCTCTATCCTATCCAATCCTCTATCCTATCCTATCCTCTATCCTATCCTATCCTCTATTCTATCTTATCCTCTATCCTATCCTATGATCTATCCTATCCTATCGTCTATCCTATCCTCTATCCTATCCTATTACTTTATCCTATCCTATCCTCTATCCTATCCTATCCTCTATCCTATCCTATCCTCTATCCTATCCTATCTTCTATCCTATCCTATCCTCTATCCTATCAAATAGCCTATCCTATCCTCTATCCTATCCTATCATCTATCCTCTATCCTATCCAATCCCCTATCCTATGCTCTATCCTATCCTACCCTCTATAATATCGTATACTCTATCATATCCTATCCTCTATCCTATCTATCATCTATCCTCTATCCTATCCAATCCTCTATCCTATCCTATCGTCTATCCTATCCTCTATCCTATCCTATCCTCTATCCTATCCTATCCTCTATCCTATCCTATCCTCTATCCTAACCTATCCTCTATCCTATCCTATCCTCTATCCTATCCTATCCTCTATCCTATCCTATCCTCTATCCTATCCTATCCTCTATCCTATCCTATCCTCTATCCTATCCTATCCTCTATCCTATCCTATCTTCTATCCTATCCTATCCTCTATCCTATCAAATCCCCTATCCTATCCTCTGTCCTATCCTATCCTCTATCCTATCCTATCCTCTATCCTATCCTATCCTATCCCCCATCCTATCCTATCCTCAATCCTATACTTTCCTGTATCCTATCCAATCCAGTATCCTATCCTGTCCTCTATACTATAATATCCTCTATCCTAACCTATCCTCTATCGTATCCTATCCTCTATCCTATCCTATCTTCTATCCTCTATCCTAACCTATCCTCTATCTTATCCTATCCTCTATCCTATCCTATCCTCTATCATATCAAATCCCCTATCCTATCCTCTGTCCTATCCTATCCTCTATCCTATCCTATCATCTATCCTATCCTATCCTCTATCCTATCCTATCGTCTATCCTATCCTCTATCCTATCCTATCCTCTATCTTCCCTATCCTCTATCCTATCCTATCTTCTATCCTATCCTATCCTCTATCCTATCAAATCCCCTACCCTAGCCTCTGTCCTATGCTATCCTCTATCCTATCCTATCCTCTATCCTATCCTATCCTCTATCCTATCCTATCCTCTATCCTATCCTATCCTCTATCCTCTATCCTATACTATCCTCTATCCTATCCTATCGTCTATCCTATCCTCTATCCTATCCTATCCTCTATCCTATCCTATCGTCCATCCTATCCTATCCTCAATCCTATCCTTTCCTGTATCCTATCCAATCCTGTATCCTATCCTGTCCTCTATACTATCCTAACCTCTATCCTATCCTATCCTCTATTCTATCTTATCCTCTATCCTATCCTATGATCTATCCTATCCTATCGTCTATCCTATCCTCTATCCTATCCTATTCCTCTATCCTATCCTATCCTCTATCCTATCCTATCCTCTATCCTATCCTATCCTCTATCCTATCCTATCCTCTATCCTATCCTATCCTCTATCCTATCCTATCCTCTATCCTATCCTATCCTCTATCCTATCCTATCCTCTATCCTATCAAATCCCCTATCCTATCCTCTATGCTATCCTATCCTGTATCCTATCCTATCCTCTATCCTCTATCCTCTATCCTATCCTATCCTCTATCCTATCCTGTCGTCTATCCTATCCTCTATCCTATCCTATCCTATCCTCCATCGTATCCTATCCTCAATCCTATCCTTTCCTGTATCATATCCAATCCTGTATCCTATCCTGTCCTCTGTACTATCCTATCCTCTATCCTAACCTATCCTCTATCTTATCCTATCCTCTATCCTATCCTATCCTCTATCCTATCCTATCTTCTATCCTATCCTATCCTCTATCCTATCCTATCCTCTATCCTATCCTCTATCCTATCATCTATCCTCTATCCTATCCTATCTTCTATCCTATCCTATCCTCTATCCTATCAAATCCCCTATCCTATCCTCTATCCTATCCTATCATCTATCCTATCCTATCCTCTATCCTATCCTATCGTCAATCCTATCCTCTATCCTATCCTATCCTCTATCCTATCCTATCCTCTATCCTATCCTATCTTCTATCCTATCCTATCCTCTATCCTATCAAATCCCCTACCCTATCCTCTGTCCTATCCTATCCTCTATCCTATCCTATCCTCTATCCTATCCTATCCTATCCCCCATCCTATCCTATCCTCAATCCTATACTTTCCTGTATCCTATCCAATCCAGTATCCTATCCTGTCCTCTATACTATCCTATCCTCTATCCTAACCTATCCTCTATCGTATCCTATCCTCTATCCTATCCTATCTTCTATCCTCTATCCTAACCTATCCTCTATCTTATCCTATCCTCTATCCTATCCTATCCTCTATCATATCAATTCCCCTATCCTATCCTCTGTCCTATCCTATCCTCTATCCTATCCTATCATCTATCCTATCCTATCCTCTATCCTATCCTATCGTCTATCCTATCCTCTATCCTATCCTATCCTCTATCTTCCCTATCCTCTATCCTATCCTATCTTCTATCCTATCCTATCCTCCATCCTATCAAATCCCCTACCCTAGCCTCTGTCCTATGCTATCCTCTATCCTATCCTATCCTCTATCCTATCCTATCCTCTATCCTATCCTATCCTCTATCCTCTATCCTATACTATCCTCTATCCTATCCTATCGTCTATCCTATCCTCTATCCTATCCTATCCTCTATCCTATCCTATCGTCCATCCTATCCTATCCTCAATCCTATCCTTTCCTGTATCCTATCCAATCCTGTATCCTATCCTGTCCTCTATACTATCCTAACCTCTATCCTATCCTATCCTCTATTCTATCTTATCCTCTATCCTATCCTATGATCTATCCTATCCTATCGTCTATCCTATCCTCTATCCTATCCTATTCCTCTATCCTATCCTATCCTCTATCCTATCCTATCCTCTATCCTATCCTATCCTCTATCCTATCCTATCCTCTATCCTATCCTATCCTCTATCCTATCCTATCCTCTGTCCTATCCTATCCTCTATCCTATCCTATCCTCCATCCTATCCTATCCTCAATCCTATCCTTTCCTGTATCCTATCCAATCTTGTATCCTATCCTGTCCTCTATACTATCCTATCCTCTATCCTAACCTATCCTCTATCCTATCCTATCCCCTATCCTATCCTCTATCCTATCATCTATTCTCTATCCTATCCTATCTTCTATCCTATCCTATCCTCTATCCTATCAAATCCCCTATCCTATCCTCTATCCTATCCTATCATCTATCCTCTATCCTATCATCTATTCTCTATCCTATCCTATCTTCTATCCTATCCTATCCTCTATCCTATCAAATCCCCTATCCTATCCTCTATCCTATCCTATCATCTATCCTCTATCCTATCCAATCCTCTATCCTATCCTATGCTCTATCCTATCAAATCCCCTATCCTATCCTCTGTCCTATCCTATCCTCTATCCTATCCTATCATCTATCCTATCCTATCCTCGATCCTATCCTGTCGTCTATCCTATCCTCTATCCTATCCTATCCTCTATCCTATCCTATCCTCTATCCTATCCTATCTTCTATCCTATCCTATCCTCTATCCTAACCTATCCTCTATCCTATCCTATCCTCTATCCTATCCTTTCCTCTATCCTATCCTATCCTCTATCCTATCCTATCCTCTATCCTATCCTATCCTCTATCCTATCCTATCTTCTATCCTATCCTATCCTCTATCCTATCAAATCCCCTACCCTATCCTCTATCCTAACCTATCCTCTATCCTATCCTATCCTCTATCCTATCCTATCCTCTATCCTATCCTATCCTCTATCCTATCCTATCCTATCCTCTATCCTATCCTATCCTCTATCCTATCCTATCCTATCCTCTATCCTATCCTATCCTCTATCGTATCCTATCCTCTATCGTATCCTATCCTCTATCCTATCCTATCGTCTATCCTATCAAATCCCCTACCCATATCCTCTGTCCTATCCTATCCTCTATCCTATCCTATCGTCTATCCTATCCTATCCTCTATCCTATCCTATCCTCCATCCTATCCTATCCTCAATCCTATCCTTTCCTGCATCCTATCCAATCCTGTATCCTATCCTGTCCTCTATACTATCCTATCCTCTATCCTATCCTGTCATCTATCCTCTATCCTATCCTATCATCTATCCTCTATCCTATCCTATCCTCTATCCTATCCTATCCTCTATCCTATCCTATCCTCTATCTTATCCTATCCTCTATCCTATCCTATCAACTATCCTCTATCCTCTATCCTATCCTATCCTCTATCCTATCCTATCTTCTATCCTATCCTATCCTCTATCCTATCAAATCCCCTATCCTATCCTCTATCCTATCCTATCATCTATCCTCTATCCTATCCAATCCCCTATCCTATGCTCTATCCTATCCTACCCTCTATAATATCGTATACTCTATCATATCCTATCCTCTATCCTATCTATCATCTATCCTCTATCCTATCCAATCCTCTATCCTATCGTATCGTCTATCCTATCCTCTATCCTATCCTATCCTCTATCCTATCCTATCCTCTATCCTATCCTATCCTCTATCCTAACCTATCCTCTATCCTATCCTATCCTCTATCCTATCCTATCCTCTATCCTATCCTATCCTCTATCCTATCCTATCCTCTATCCTATCCTATCCTCTATCCTATCCTATCCTCTATCCTATCCTATCTTCTATCCTATCCTATCCTCTATCCTATCAAATCCCCTATCCTATCCTCTATCCTATCCTATCATCTATCCTCTATCCTATCCAATCCCCTATCCTATGCTCTATCCTATCCTACCCTCTATAATATCGTATACTCTATCATATCCTATCCTCTATCCTATAATATCATCTATCCGTTCCTATCCTCCATCCTATCCTATCCTCTTTCCTATCATATCCTCTATCCTATCCTATCTTCTATCCTATCCTATCCTCTATCCTATCAAATCCCCTATCCTATCCTCTATCCTATCCTATCCAATCCCCTATCCTATGCTCTATCCTATCCTATCCTCTATCCTATCCTATCCTCCATCCTGTCCTATCCTCAATCCTATCCTTTCCTGTATCCTATCCAATCCTGTATCCTATCCTGTCCTCTATCCTATCCTATCCTCTATCCTATCCTATCCTCTATCCTATCCTATCATCTATCCTCTATCCTATCCAATCCTCTATCCTATCCTATCCTCTATCCTATCAAATCCCCTATCCTATCCTCTGTCCTATCCTATCCTCTATCCTATCCTATCATCTATCCTATCCTATCCTCGATCCTATCCTATCGTCTATCCTATCCTCTATCCTATCCTATCCTCTATCCTATCCTATCCTCTATCCTATCCTATCTTCTATCCTATCCTATCGTCTATCCTATCAAATCCCCTACCCTATCCTCTGTCCTATCCTATCCTCTATCCTATCCTATCCTCTATCCTATCCTATCCTATCCTCTATCCTCTATCCTATACTATCCTCTTTCCTATCCTATCCTCTATCCTATCCTATCCTCCATCCTATCCTATCCTCAATCCTATCCTTTCCTGTATCCTATCCAATCCTGTATCCTATCCTGTCCTCTATACTATCCTATCCTCTATCCTAACCTATCCTCTATCCTATCCTATCCCCTATCCTATCCTCTATCCTATCATCTATTCTCTATCCTATCCTATCTTCTATCCTATCCTATCCTCTATCCTATCAAATCCCCTATCCTATCCTCTATCCTATCCTATCATCTATCCTCTATCCTATCATCTATTCTCTATCCTATCCTATCTTCTATCCTATCCTATCCTCTATCCTATCAAATCCCCTATCCTATCCTCTATCCTATCCTATCATCTATCCTCTATCCTATCCAATCCTCTATCCTATCCTATGCTCTATCCTATCAAATCCCCTATCCTATCCTCTGTCCTATCCTATCCTCTATCCTATTCTATCATCTATCCTATCCTATCCTCGATCCTATCCTGTCGTCTATCCTATCCTCTATCCTATCCTATCCTCTATCCTATCCTATCCTCTATCCTATCCTATCTTCTATCCTATCCTATCCTCTATCCTAACCTATCCTCTATCCTATCCTATCCTCTATCCTATCCTTTCCTCTATCCTATCCTATCCTCTATCCTATCCTATCCTCTATCCTATCCTATCCTCTATCCTATCCTATCTTCTATCCTATCCTATCCTCTATCCTATCAAATCCCCTACCCTATCCTCTATCCTAACCTATCCTCTATCCTATCCTATCCTCTATCCTATCCTATCCTCTATCCTATCCTATCCTCTATCCTATCCTATCCTATCCTCTATCCTATCCTATCCTCTATCCTATCCTATCCTATCCTCTATCCTATCCTATCCTCTATCGTATCCTATCCTCTATCCTATCCTATCCTCTATCCTATCCTATCGTCTATCCTATCAAATCCCCTACCCATATCCTCTGTCCTATCCTATCCTCTATCCTATCCTATCGTCTATCCTATCCTATCCTCTATCCTATCCTATCCTCCATCCTATCCTATCCTCAATCCTATCCTTTCCTGCATCCTATCCAATCCTGTATCCTATCCTGTCCTCTATACTATCCTATCCTCTATCCTATCCTGTCATCTATCCTCTATCCTATCCTATCATCTATCCTCTATCCTATCCTATCCTCTATCCTATCCTATCCTCTATCCTATCCTATCCTCTATCTTATCCTATCCTCTATCCTATCCTATCATCTATCCTCTATCCTCTATCCTATCCTATCCTCTATCCTATCCTATCTTCTATCCTATCCTATCCTCTATCCTATCAAATCCCCTATCCTATCCTCTATCCTATCCTATCATCTATCCTCTATCCTATCCAATCCCCTATCCTATGCTCTATCCTATCCTACCCTCTATAATATCGTATACTCTATCATATCCTATCCTCTATCCTATCTATCATCTATCCTCTATCCTATCCAATCCTCTATCCTATCGTATCGTCTATCCTATCCTCTATCCTATCCTATCCTCTATCCTATCCTATCCTCTATCCTAACCTATCCTCTATCCTATCCTATCCTCTATCCTATCCTATCCTCTATCCTATCCTATCCTCTATCCTATCCTATCCTCTATCCTATCCTATCCTCTATCCTATCCTATCCTCTATCCTATCCTATCTTCTATCCTATCCTATCCTCTATCCTATCAAATCCCCTATCCTATCCTCTATCCTATCCTATCATCTATCCTCTATCCTATCCAATCCCCTATCCTATGCTCTATCCTATCCTACCCTCTATAATATCGTATACTCTATCATATCCTATCCTCTATCCTATAATATCATCTATCCGTTCCTATCCTCCATCCTATCCTATCCTCTTTCCTATCATATCCTCTATCCTATCCTATCTTCTATCCTATCCTATCCTCTATCCTATCAAATCCCCTATCCTATCCTCTATCCTATCCTATCCAATCCCCTATCCTATGCTCTATCCTATCCTATCCTCTATCCTATCCTATCCTCCATCCTGTCCTATCCTCAATCCTATCCTTTCCTGTATCCTATCCAATCCTGTATCCTATCCTGTCCTCTATCCTATCCTATCCTCTATCCTATCCTATCCTCTATCCTATCCTATCATCTATCCTCTATCCTATCCAATCCTCTATCCTATCCTATCCTCTATCCTATCAAATCCCCTATCCTATCCTCTGTCCTATCCTATCCTCTATCCTATCCTATCATCTATCCTATCCTATCCTCGATCCTATCCTATCGTCTATCCTATCCTCTATCCTATCCTATCCTCTATCCTATCCTATCCTCTATCCTATCCTATCTTCTATCCTATCCTATCGTCTATCCTATCAAATCCCCTACCCTATCCTCTGTCCTATCCTATCCTCTATCCTATCCTATCCTCTATCCTATCCTATCCTATCCTCTATCCTCTATCCTATACTATCCTCTATCCTATCCTATCCTCTATCCTATCCTATCGTCTATCCTATCCTCTATCCTATCCTATCCTCTATCCTATCCTATCCTCCATCCTATCCTATCCTCAATCCTATCCTTTCCTGTATCCTATCCAATCCTGTATCCTATCCTGTCCTCTATACTATCCTATCCTCTATCCTATCCTATCCTCTATTCTATCTTATCCTCTATCCTATCCTATGATCTATCCTATCCTATCGTCTATCCTATCCTCTATCCTATCCTATTCCTCTATCCTATCCTATCCTCTATCCTATCCTATCCTCTATCCTATCCTATCTTCTATCCTATCCTATCCTCTATCCTATCCTATCCTGTATCCTATCCTATCCTCTATCCTCTATCCTATCCTATCCTCTATCCTATCCTATCCTCTATCCTATCCTATCCTCTATCCTATCCTGTCGTCTATCCTATCCTCTATCCTATCCTATCCTCTATCCTATCCTATCCTCCATCCTATCCTATCCTCAATCCTATCCTTTCCTGTATCCTATCCAATCCTATCCCCTATCCTATCCTCTATCCTATCCTGTCATCTATCCTCTATCCTATCCTATCATCTATCCTCTATCCTATCCTATCTTCTATCCTATCCTATCCTCTATCCTATCAAATCCCCTATCCTATCCTCTATCCTATCCTATCATCTATCCTCTATCCTATCCAATTCTCTATCCTATCCTATCTTCTATCCTATCCTATCCTCTATCCTATCAAATCCCCTACCCTATCCTCTGTCCTATCCTATCCTCTATCCTATCCTATCGTCTATCCTATCCTATCCTCTATCCTATCCTATCCTCTATCCTATCCTATCTTCTATCCTATCCTATCCTCTATCCTATCAAATCCCCTACCCTATCCTCTGTCCTATCCTATCCTCTATCCTATCCTATCGTCTATCCTATCCTATCCTCTATCCTATCCTATCCTCCATCCTATCCTATCCTCAATCCTATCCTTTCCTGCATCCTATCCAATCCTGTATCCTATCCTGTCCTCTATACTATCCTATCCTCTATCCTATCCTGTCATCTATCCTCTATCCTATCCTATCATCTATCCTCTATCCTATCCTATCCTCTATCCTATCCTATCCTCTATCCTATCCTATCCTCTATCTTATCCTATCCTCTATCCTATCCTATCATCTATCCTCTATCCTATCCAATCCTCTATCCTATCCTATCCTCTATCCTATCCTATCCTCTATTCTATCTTATCCTCTATCCTATCCTATGATCTATCCTATCCTATCGTCTATCCTATCCTCTATCCTATCCTATTCCTTTATCCTATCCTATCCTCTATCCTATCCTATCCTCTATCCTATCCTATCCTCTATCCTATCCTATCCTCTATCCTATCCTATCCTCTATCCTCTATCCTATACTATCCTCTATCCTATCCTATCCTCTATCCTATCCTATCGTCTATCCTATCCTCTATCCTATCCTATCCTCTATCCTATCCTATCCTCCATCCTATCCTATCCTCAATCCTATCCTTTCCTGTATCCTATCCAATCCTGTATCCTATCGTGTCCTCTATACTATCCTATCCTCTATCCTATCCTATCCTCTATTCTATCTTATCCTCTAACCTATCCTATGATCTATCCTATCCTATCGTCTATGCTATCCTCTATCCTATCCTATTCCTCTATCCTATCCTATCCTCTATCCTATCCTTTCCTCTATCCTATCCTATCCTCTATCCTATCATATCCCCTATCCTATCCTCTATCCTATCCTATCATCTATCCTCAATCCTATCCAATCCTCTATCCTATCCTATCCTCTATCCTATCAAATCCCCTATCCTATCCTCTGTCCTATCCTATCCTCTATCCTATCCTATCCTCTATCCTATCGTATCCTCTATCCTATCCTATCGTCTATCCTATCCTCTATCCTATCCTATCCTCTATCCTATCCTATCCTCTATCCTATCCTATCTTCTATCCTATCCTATCCTCTATCCTATCAAATCCCCTACCCTATCCTCTGTCCTATCCTATCCTCTATCCTATCCTCTATCCTCTATCCTATCCTATCCTCTATACTATCCTATCGTCTATCCTATCCTCTATCCTATCCTATCCTCTATCCTATCCTATCCTCTATCCTATCCTATCTTCTATCCTATCCTATCCTCTATCCTATCAAATCCCCTACCCTATCCTCTGTCCTATCCTATCCTCTATCCTATCCTCTATCCTCTATCCTATCCTATCCTCTATACTATCCTATCGTCTATCCTATCCTCTATCCTATCCTATACTCTATCCTATCCTATCCTCCATCCTATCCTATCCTCAATCCTATCCTTTCCTGTATCCTATCCAATCCTGTATCCTATCCTGTCCTCTATTCTATCCTACGTTCTATCCTATCCTATCCTCTATCCTATCCTATTCTCTATCCTATCCTATCGTCTATCCTATCTTCTATCCTATCCTATCAAATCCCCTATCCTATCCTCTGTCCTATCCTATCCTCTATCCTTTCCTATCCTCTATCCTATCCTATCCTCTATCCTATCCTATCCTCTATCCTATCCTATCCTCTATCCTATCCTATCCTCTATCCTCTATCCTTTACTATCCTCTATCCTATCCTATCCTCTATCCTATCCTATCGTCTATCCTATCCTCTATCCTATCCTATCCTCTATCCTATCCTATCCTATCCTCAATCCTATCCTTTCCTGTATCCTATCCAATCCTGTATCCTATCCTGCCCTCTATACTATCCTATCCTCTATCCTATCCTATCCTCTATTCTATCTTATCCTCTATCCTATCCTATGATCTATCCTATCCTATCGTCTATCCTATCCTCTATCCTATCCTATTCCTTTATCCTATCCTATCCTCTATCCTATCCTATCCTCTATCCTATCCTATCCTCTATCCTATCCTATCCTCTATCCTATCCTATCCTATCCTCTATCCTATCCTATCCTATCCTCTATCGTATCCTATCCTCTATCCTATCCTATCCTCTATCCTATCCTATCCCCTATCCTATCCTATCCTCTATCCTATCCTATCCTCTATCCTATCCTATCCTCTATCCTCTCAAATCCCCTATCCTATCCTCTATCCTATCATCTATTCTCTATCCTATCCTATCTTCTATCCTATCCTATCCTCTATCCTATCGTATCCTCTATCCTATCCTATCGTCTATCCTATCCTCTATCCTATCCTATCCTCTATCCTATCCTATCCTCTATCCTATCCTATCTTCTATCCTATCCTATCCTCTATCCTATCAAATCCCCGACCCTATCCTCTGTCCTATCCTATCCTCTATCCTATCCTCTATCCTCTATCCTATCCTATCCTCTATACTATCCTATCGTCTATCCTATCCTCTATCCTATCCTATACTCTATCCTATCCTATCCTCCATCCTATCCTATCCTCAATCCTATCCTTTCCTGTATCCTATCCAATCCTGTATCCTATCCTGTCCTCTATTCTATCCTACGTTCTATCCTATCCTATCCTCTATCCTATCCTATCGTCTATCCTATCTTCTATCCTATCCTATCAAATCCCCTATCCTATCCTCTGTCCTATCCTATCCTCTATCCTTTCCTATCCTCTATCCTATCCTATCCTCTATCCTATCCTATCCTCTATCCTATCCTATCCTCTATCCTATCCTATCGTCTATCCTATCCTCTATCCTATCCTATCCTCTATCCTATCCTATCCTATCCTCAATCCTATCCTTTCCTGTATCCTATCCAATCCTGTATCCTATCCTGCCCTCTATACTATCCTATCCTCTATCCTATCCTATCCTCTATTCTATCTTATCCTCTATCCTATCCTATGATCTATCCTATCCTATCGTCTATCCTATCCTCTATCCTATCCTATTCCTCTATCCTATCCTATCCTCTATCCTATCCTATCCTCTATCCTATCCTATCCTCTATCCTATCCTATCCTCTATCCTATCCTATCCTATCCTCTATCCTATCCTATCCTATCCTCTATCGTATCCTATCCTCTATCCTATCCTATCCTCTATCCTATCAAATCCCCTATCCTATCCTCTATCCTATCCTATCCTGTATCCTATCCTATCCTCTATCCTCTATCCTATCCTATCCTCCATCCTATCCTATCCTCAATCCTATCCTTTCCTGTATCCTATCCAATCCTGTATCCTATCCTGTCCTCTATACTATCCTATCCTCTATCCTAACCTATCCTCTATCCTATCCTATCCCCTATCCTATCCTCTATCCTATCATCTATTCTCTATCCTATCCTATCTTCTATCCTATCCTATCCTCTATCCTATCGTATCCTCTATCCTATCCTATCGTCTATCCTATCCTCTATCCTATCCTATCCTCTATCCTATCCTATCCTCTATCCTATCCTATCTTCTATCCTATCCTATCCTCTATCCTATCAAATCCCCGACCCTATCCTCTGTCCTATCCTATCCTCTATCCTATCCTCTATCCTCTATCCTATCCTATCCTCTATACTATCCTATCGTCTATCCTATCCTCTATCCTATCCTATACTCTATCCTATCCTATCCTCCATCCTATCCTATCCTCAATCCTATCCTTTCCTGTATCCTATCCAATCCTGTATCCTATCCTGTCCTCTATTCTATCCTACGTTCTATCCTATCCTATCCTCTATCCTATCCTATCGTCTATCCTATCTTCTATCCTATCCTATCAAATCCCCTATCCTATCCTCTGTCCTATCCTATCCTCTATCCTTTCCTATCCTCTATCCTATCCTATCCTCTATCCTATCCTATCCTCTATCCTATCCTATCCTCTATCCTCTATCCTTTACTATCCTCTATCCTATCCTATCCTCTATCCTATCCTATCGTCTATCCTATCCTCTATCCTATCCTATCCTCTATCCTATCCTATCCTATCCTCAATCCTATCCTTTCCTGTATCCTATCCAATCCTGTATCCTATCCTGCCCTCTATACTATCCTATCCTCTATCCTATCCTATCCTCTATTCTATCTTATCCTCTATCCTATCCTATGATCTATCCTATCCTATCGTCTATCCTATCCTCTATCCTATCCTATTCCTCTATCCTATCCTATCCTCTATCCTATCCTATCCTCTATCCTATCCTATCCTCTATCCTATCCTATCCTCTATCCTATCCTATCCTATCCTCTATCCTATCCTATCCTATCCTCTATCGTATCCTATCCTCTATCCTATCCTATCCTCTATCCTATCCTATCCCCTATCCTATCCTATCCTCTATCCTATCCTATCCTCTATCCTATCCTATCCTCTATCCTATCAAATCCCCTATCCTATCCTCTATCCTATCCTATCCTGTATCCTATCCTATCCTCTATCCTCTATCCTATCCTATCCTCTATCCTATCCTATCCTCTATCCTATCCTGTCGTCTATCCTATCCTCTATCCTATCCTATCCTCTATCCTATCCTATCCTCCATCCTATCCTATCCTCAATCCTATCCTTTCCTGTATCCTATCCAATCCTGTATCCTATCCTGTCCTCTATACTATCCTATCCTCTATCCTAACCTATCCTCTATCCTATCCTATCCCCTATCCTATCCTCTATCCTATCATCTATTCTCTATCCTATCCTATCTTCTATCCTATCCTATCCTCTATCCTATCAAATCCCCTATCCTATCCTCTATCCTATCCTATCATCTATCCTCTATCCTATCATCTATTCTCTATCCTATCCTATCTTCTATCCTATCCTATCCTCTATCCTATCAAATCCCCTATCCTATCCTCTATCCTATCCTATCATCTATCCTCTATCCTATCCAATCCTCTATCCTATCCTATGCTCTATCCTATCAAATCCCCTATCCTATCCTCTGTCCTATCCTATCCTCTATCCTATCCTATCATCTATCCTATCCTATCCTCGATCCTATCCTGTCGTCTATCCTATCCTCTATCCTATCCTATTCTCTATCCTATCCTATCCTCTATCCTATCCTATCTTCTATCCTATCCTATCCTCTATCCTAACCTATCCTCTATCCTATCCTATCCTCTATCCTATCCTTTCCTCTATCCTATCCTATCCTCTATCCTATCCTATCCTCTATCCTATCCTATCCTCTATCCTATCCTATCTTCTATCCTATCCTATCCTCTATCCTATCAAATCCCCTACCCTATCCTCTATCCTAACCTATCCTCTATCCTATCCTATCCTCTATCCTATCCTATCCTCTATCCTATCCTATCCTCTATCCTATCCTATCCTATCCTCTATCCTATCCTATCCTCTATCCTATCCTATCCTATCCTCTATCCTATCCTATCCTCTATCGTATCCTATCCTCTATCCTATCCTATCCTCTATCCTATCCTATCGTCTATCCTATCAAATCCCCTACCCATATCCTCTGTCCTATCCTATCATCTATCCTATCCTATCGTCTATCCTATCCTATCCTCTATCCTATCCTATCCTCCATCCTATCCTATCCTCAATCCTATCCTTTCCTGCATCCTATCCAATCCTGTATCCTATCCTGTCCTCTATACTATCCTATCCTCTATCCTATCCTGTCATCTATCCTCTATCCTATCCTATCATCTATCCTCTATCCTATCCTATCCTCTATCCTATCCTATCCTCTATCCTATCCTATCCTCTATCTTATCCTATCCTCTATCCTATCCTATCATCTATCCTCTATCCTCTATCCTATCCAATCCTCTATCCTATCCTATCCTCTATCCTATCCTATCCTCTATTCTATCTTATCCTCTATCCTATCCTATGATCTATCCTATCCTATCGTCTATCCTATCCTCTATCCTATCCTATTACTTTATCCTATCCTATCCTCTATCCTATCCTATCCTCTATCCTATCCTATCCTCTATCCTATCCTATCTTCTATCCTATCCTATCCTCTATCCTATCAAATCCCCTATCCTATCCTCTATCCTATCCTATCATCTATCCTCTATCCTAACCAATCCCCTATCCTATGCTCTATCCTATCCTACCCTCTATAATATCGTATACTCTATCATATCCTATCCTCTATCCTATCTATCATCTATCCTCTATCCTATCCAATCCTCTATCCTATCGTATCGTCTATCCTATCCTCTATCCTATCCTATCCTCTATCCTATCCTATCCTCTATCCTATCCTATCCTCTATCCTAACCTATCCTCTATCCTATCCTATCCTCTATCCTATCCTATCCTCTATCCTATCCTCTATCCTATCCTATCCTCTATCCTATCCTATCCTCTATCCTATCCTATCCTCTATCCTATCCTATCCTCTATCCTATCCTATCTTCTATCCTATCCTATCCTCTATCCTATCAAATCCCCTATCCTATCCTCTATCCTATCCTATCATCTATCCTCTATCCTATCCAATCCCCTATCCTATGCTCTATCCTATCCTACCCTCTATAATATCGTATACTCTATCATATCCTATCCTCTATCCTATTATATCATCTATCCGTTCCTATCCTCCATCCTATCCTATCCTCTTTCCTATCCTATCCTCTATCCTATCCTATCTTCTATCCTATCCTATCCTCTATCCTATCAAATCCCCTATCCTATCCTCTATCCTATCCTATCCAATCCCCTATCCTATGCTCTATCCTATCCTATCCTCTATCCTATCCTATCCTCCATCCTGTCCTATCCTCAATCCTATCCTTTCCTGTATCCTATCCAATCCTGTATCCTATCCTGTCCTCTATCCTATCCTATCCTCTATCCTATCCTATCCTCTATCCTATCCTATCATCTATCCTCTATCCTATCCAATCCTCTATCCTATCCTATCCTCTATCCTATCAAATCCCCTATCCTATCCTCTGTCCTATCCTATCCTCTATCCTATCCTATCATCTATCCTATCCTATCCTCGATCCTATCCTATCGTCTATCCTATCCTCTATCCTATCCTATCCTCTATCCTATCCTATCCTCTATCCTATCCTATCTTCTATCCTATCCTATCGTCTATCCTATCAAATCCCCTACCCTATCCTCTGTCCTATCCTATCCTCTATCCTATCCTATCCTCTATCCTATCCTATCCTATCCTCTATCCTCTATCCTATACTATCCTCTATCCTATCCTATCCTCTATCCTATCCTATCGTCTATCCTATCCTCTATCCTATCCTATCCTCTATCCTATCCTATCCTATCCTCAATCCTATCCTTTCCTGTATCCTATCCAATCCTGTATCCTATCCTGTCCTCTATACTATCCTATCCTCTATCCTATCCTATCCTCTATTCTATCTTATCCTCTATCCTATCCTATGATCTATCCTATCCTATCGTCTATCCTATCCTCTATCCTATCCTATTCCTCTATCCTATCCTATCCTCTATCCTATCCTATCCTCTATCCTATCCTATCCTCTATCCTATCCTATCCTCTATCCTATCCTATCCTCTATCCTATCCTATCCTCTATCCTATCCTGTCGTCTATCCTATCCTCTATCCTATCCTATCCTCTATCCTATCCTATCCTCCATCCTATCCTATCCTCAATCCTATCCTTTCCTGTATCCTATCCAATCCTATCCCCTATCCTATCCTCTATCCTATCCTGTCATCTATCCTCTATCCTATCCTATCATCTATCCTCTATCCTATCCTATCTTCTATCCTATCCTATCCTCTATCCTATCAAATCCCCTATCCTATCCTCTATCCTATCCTATCATCTATCCTCTATCCTATCCAATTCTCTATCCTATCCTATCTTCTATCCTATCCTATCCTCTATCCTATCAAATCCCCTACCCTATCCTCTGTCCTATCCTATCCTCTATCCTATCCTATCGTCTATCCTATCCTATCCTCTATCCTATCCTATCCTCTATCCTATCCTATCTTCTATCCTATCCTATCCTCTATCCTATCAAATCCCCTACCCTATCCTCTGTCCTATCCTATCCTCTATCCTATCCTATCGTCTATCCTATCCTATCCTCTATCCTATCCTATCCTCCATCCTATCCTATCCTCAATCCTATCCTTTCCTGCATCCTATCCAATCCTGTATCCTATCCTGTCCTCTATACTATCCTATCCTCTATCCTATCCTGTCATCTATCCTCTATCCTATCCTATCTTCTATCCTCTATCCTATCCTATCCTCTATCCTATCCTATCCTCTATCCTATCCTATCCTCTATCTTATCCTATCCTCTATCCTATCCTATCATCTATCCTCTATCCTATCCAATCCTCTATCCTATCCTATCCTCTATCCTATCCTATCCTCTATTCTATCTTATCCTCTATCCTATCCTATGATCTATCCTATCCTATCGTCTATCCTATCCTGTATCCTATCCTATTCCTTTATCCTATCCTATCCTCTATCCTATCCTATCCTCTATCCTATCCTATCCTCTATCCTATCCTATCCTCTATCCTATCCTATCCTCTATCCTATCCTATCCTCTATCCTCTATCCTATACTATCCTCTATCCTATCCTATCCTCTATCCTATCCTATCGTCTATCCTATCCTCTATCCTATCCTATCCTCTATCCTATCCTATCCTCCATCCTATCCTATCCTCAATCCTATCCTTTCCTGTATCCTATCCAATCCTGTATCCTATCGTGTCCTCTATACTATCCTATCCTCTATCCTATCCTATCCTCTATTCTATCTTATCCTCTAACCTATCCTATGATCTATCCTATCCTATCGTCTATGCTATCCTCTATCCTATCCTATTCCTCTATCCTATCCTATCCTCTATCCTATCCTTTCCTCTATCCTATCCTATCCTCTATCCTATCAAATCCCCTATCCTATCCTCTATCCTATCCTATCATCTATCCTCAATCCTATCCAATCCTCTATCCTATCCTATCCTCTATCCTATCAAATCCCCTATCCTATCCTCTATCCTATCCTATCCTCTATCCTATCCTATCCTCTATCTTATCCTATCCTCTATCCTATCCTATCATCTATCCTCTATCCTATCCAATCCTCTATCCTATCCTATCCTCTATCCTATCCTATCCTCTATTCTATCTTATCCTCTATCCTATCCTATGATCTATCCTATCCTATCGTCTATCCTATCCTCTATACTATCCTATTCCTTTATCCTATCCTATCCTCTATCCTATCCTATCCTCTATCCTATCCTATCCTCTATCCTATCCTATCCTCTATCCTATCCTATCCTCTATCCTATCCTATCCTCTATCCTATCCTATCCTCTATCCTATCCTATCCTCTATCCTCTATCCTATACTATCCTCTATCCTATCCTATCCTCTATCCTATCAAATCCCCTACCCTATCCTCTGTCCTATCCTATCCTCTATCCTATCCTATCGTCTATCCTATCCTATCCTCTATCCTATCCTATCCTCCATCCTATCCTATCCTCAATCCTATCCTTTCCTGCATCCTATCCAATCCTGTATCCTATCCTGTCCTCTATACTATCCTATCCTCTATCCTATCCTGTCATCTATCCTCTATCCTATCCTATCATCTATCCTCTATCCTATCCTATCCTCTATCCTATCCTATCCTCTATCCTATCCTATCCTCTATCTTATCCTATCCTCTATCCTATCCTATCATCTATCCTCTATCCTATCCAATCCTCTATCCTATCCTATCCTCTATCCTATCCTATCCTCTATTCTATCTTATCCTCTATCCTATCCTATGATCTATCCTATCCTATCGTCTATCCTATCCTCTATCCTATCCTATTCCTTTATCCTATCCTATCCTCTATCCTATCCTATCCTCTATCCTATCCTATCCTCTATCCTATCCTATCCTCTATCCTATCCTATCCTCTATCCTATCCTATCCTCTATCCTATCCTATCCTCTATCCTCTATCCTATACTATCCTCTATCCTATCCTATCCTCTATCCTATCCTATCGTCTATCCTATCCTCTATCCTATCCTATCCTCTATCCTATCCTATCCTCCATCCTAACCTATCCTCAATCCTATCCTTTCCTGTATCCTATCCAATCCTGTATCCTATCGTGTCCACTATACTATCCTATCCTCTATCCTATCCTATCCTCTATCCTATCCTATCCTCTATCCTATCCTATCCTCTATCCTATCCTATCCTCTATCTTATCCTATCCTCTATCCTATCCTATCATCTATCCTCTATCCTATCCAATCCTCTATCCTATCCTATCCTCTATCCTATCCTATCCTCTATTCTATCTTATCCTCTATCCTATCCTATGATCTATCCTATCCTATCGTCTATCCTATCCTCTATCCTATCCTATTCCTTTATCCTATCCTATCCTCTATCCTATCCTATCCTCTATCCTATCCTATCCTCTATCCTATCCTATCCTCTATCCTATCCTATCCTCTATCCTATCCTATCCTCTATCCTATCCTATCCTCTATCCTCTATCCTATACTATCCTCTATCCTATCCTATCCTCTATCCTATCCTATCGTCTATCCTATCCTCTATCCTATCCTATCCTCTATCCTATCCTATCCTCCATCCTATCCTATCCTCAATCCTATCCTTTCCTGTATCCTATCCAATCCTGTATCCTATCGTGTCCTCTATACTATCCTATCCTCTATCCTATCCTATCCTCTATTCTATCTTATCCTCTAACCTATCCTATGATCTATCCTATCCTATCGTCTATGCTATCCTCTATCCTATCCTATTCCTCTATCCTATCCTATCCTCTATCCTATCCTTTCCTCTATCCTATCCTATCCTCTATCCTATCAAATCCCCTATCCTATCCTCTATCCTATCCTATCATCTATCCTCAATCCTATCCAATCCTCTATCCTATCCTATCCTCTATCCTATCAAATCCCCTATCCTATCCTCTATCCTATCCTATCCTCTATCCTATCCTATCCTCTATCTTATCCTATCCTCTATCCTATCCTATCATCTATCCTCTATCCTATCCAATCCTCTATCCTATCCTATCCTCTATCCTATCCTATCCTCTATTCTATCTTATCCTCTATCCTATCCTATGATCTATCCTATCCTATCGTCTATCCTATCCTCTATCCTATCCTATTCCTTTATCCTATCCTATCCTCTATCCTATCCTATCCTCTATCCTATCCTATCCTCTATCCTATCCTATCCTCTATCCTATCCTATCCTCTATCCTATCCTATCCTCTATCCTCTATCCTATACTATCCTCTATCCTATCCTATCCTCTATCCTATCAAATCCCCTACCCTATCCTCTGTCCTATCCTATCCTCTATCCTATCCTATCGTCTATCCTATCCTATCCTCTATCCTATCCTATCCTCCATCCTATCCTATCCTCAATCCTATCCTTTCCTGCATCCTATCCAATCCTGTATCCTATCCTGTCCTCTATACTATCCTATCCTCTATCCTATCCTGTCATCTATCCTCTATCCTATCCTATCATCTATCCTCTATCCTATCCTATCCTCTATCCTATCCTATCCTCTATTCTATCTTATCCTCTATCCTATCCTATGATCTATCCTATCCTATCGTCTATCCTATCCTCTATCCTATCCTATTCCTTTATCCTATCCTATCCTCTATCCTATCCTATCCTCTATCCTATCCTATCCTCTATCCTATCCTATCCTCTATCCTATCCTATCCTCTATGCTATCCTATCCTCTATCCTCTATCCTATACTATCCTCTATCCTATCCTATCCTCTATCCTATCCTATCGTCTATCCTATCCTCTATCCTATCCTATCCTCTATCCTATCCTATCCTCCATCCTATCCTATCCTCAATCCTATCCTTTCCTGTATCCTATCCAATCCTGTATCCTATCGTGTCCTCTATACTATCCTATCCTCTATCCTATCCTATCCTCTATTCTATCTTATCCTCTAACCTATCCTATGATCTATCCTATCCTATCGTCTATGCTATCCTCTATCCTATCCTATTCCTCTATCCTATCCTATCCTCTATCCTATCCTTTCCTCTATCCTATCCTATCCTCTATCCTATCAAATCCCCTATCCTATCCTCTATCCTATCCTATCATCTATCCTCAATCCTATCCAATCCTCTATCCTATCCTATCCTCTATCCTATCAAATCCCCTATCCTATCCTCTGTCCTATCCTATCCTCTATCCTATCCTATCCTCTATCCTATCGTATCCTCTATCCTATCCTATCGTCTATCCTATCCTCTATCCTATCCTATCCTCTATCCTATCCTATCCTCTATCCTATCCTATCTTCTATCCTATCCTATCCTCTATCCTATCAAATCCCCTACCCTATCCTCTGTCCTATCCTATCCTCTATCCTATCCTCTATCCTCTATCCTATCCTATCCTCTATACTATCCTATCGTCTATCCTATCCTCTATCCTATCCTATACTCTATCCTATCCTATCCTCCATCCTATCCTATCCTCAATCCTATCCTTTCCTGTATCCTATCCAATCCTGTATCCTATCCTGTCCTCTATTCTATCCTACGTTCTATCCTATCCTATCCTCTATCCTATCCTATTCTCTATCCTATCCTATCGTCTATCCTATCTTCTATCCTATCCTATCAAATCCCCTATCCTATCCTCTGTCCTATCCTATCCTCTATCCTTTCCTATCCTCTATCCTATCCTATCCTCTATCCTATCCTATCCTCTATCCTATCCTATCCTCTATCCTCTATCCTTTACTATCCTCTATCCTATCCTATCCTCTATCCTATCCTATCGTCTATCCTATCCTCTATCCTATCCTATCCTCTATCCTATCCTATCCTATCCTCAATCCTATCCTTTCCTGTATCCTATCCAATCCTGTATCCTATCCTGTCCTCTATACTATCCTATCCTCTATCCTATCCTATCCTCTATTCTATCTTATCCTCTATCCTATCCTATGATCTATCCTATCCTATCGTCTATCCTATCCTCTATCCTATCCTATTCCTCTATCCTATCCTATCCTCTATCCTATCCTATCCTCTATCCTATCCTGTCCTCTATACTATCCTATCCTCTATCCTATCCTATCCTCTATTCTATCTTATCCTCTATCCTATCCTATGATCTATCCTATCCTATCGTCTATGCTATCCTCTATCCTATCCTATTCCTCTATCCTATCCTATCCTCTATCCTATCCTTTCCTCTATCCTATCCTATCCTCTATCCTATCAAATCCCCTATCCTATCCTCTATCCTATCCTATCATCTATCCTCAATCCTATCCAATCCTCTATCCTATCCTATCCTCTATCCTATCAAATCCCCTATCCTATCCTCTGTCCTATCCTATCCTGTATCCTATCCTATCCTCTATCCTATCGTATCCTCTATCCTATCCTATCGTCTATCCTATCCTCTATCCTATCCTATCCTCTATCCTATCCTATCCTCTATCCTATCCTATCTTCTATCCTATCCTATCCTCTATCCTATCAAATCCCCTACCCTATCCTCTGTCCTATCCTATCCTCTATCCTATCCTCTATCCTCTATCCTATCCTATCCTCTATACTATCCTATCGTCTATCCTATCCTCTATCCTATCCTATCCTCTATCCTATCCTATCCTCTATCCTATCCTATCTTCTATCCTATCCTATCCTCTATCCTATCAAATCCCCTACCCTATCCTCTGTCCTATCCTATCCTCTATCCTATCCTCTATCCTCTATCCTATCCTTTCCTCTATCCTATCCTATCCTCTATCCTATCAAATCCCCTATCCTATCCTCTATCCTATCCTATCATCTATCCTCAATCCTATCCAATCCTCTATCCTATCCTATCCTCTATCCTATCAAATCCCCTATCCTATCCTCTGTCCTATCCTATCCTGTATCCTATCCTATCCTCTATCCTATCGTATCCTCTATCCTATCCTATCGTCTATCCTATCCTCTATCCTATCCTATCCTCTATCCTATCCTATCCTCTATCCTATCCTATCTTCTATCCTATCCTATCCTCTATCCTATCAAATCCCCTACCCTATCCTCTGTCCTATCCTATCCTCTATCCTATCCTCTATCCTCTATCCTATCCTATCCTCTATACTATCCTATCGTCTATCCTATCCTCTATCCTATCCTATCCTCTATCCTATCCTATCCTCTATCCTATCCTATCTTCTATCCTATCCTATCCTCTATCCTATCAAATCCCCTACCCTATCCTCTGTCCTATCCTATCCTCTATCCTATCCTCTATCCTCTATCCTATCCTATCCTCTATACTATCCTATCGTCTATCCTATCCTCTATCCTATCCTATACTCTATCCTATCCTATCCTCCGTCCTATCCTATCCTCAATCCTATCCTTTCCTGTATCCTATCCAATCCTGTATCCTATCCTGTCCTCTATACTATCCTACGTTCTATCCTATCCTATCCTCTATCCTATCCTATTCTCTATCCTATCCTATCGTCTATCCTATCTTCTATCCTATCCTATCAAATCCCCTATCCTATCCTCTGTCCTATCCTATCCTCTATCCTTTCCTATCCTCTATCCTATCCTATCCTCTATCCTATCCTATCCTCTATCCTATCCTATCCTCTATCCTCTATCCTTTACTATCCTCTATCCTATCCTATCCTCTATCCTATCCTATCGTGTATCCTATCCTCTATCCTATCCTATCCTCTATCCTATCCTATCCTATCCTCAATCCTATCCTTTCCTGTATCCTATCCAATCCTGTATCCTATCCTGTCCTCTATACTATCCTATCCTCTATCCTATCCTATCCTCTATTCTATCTTATCCTCTATCCTATCCTATGATCTATCCTATCCTATCGTCTATCCTATCCTCTATCCTATCCTATTCCTCTATCCTATCCTATCCTCTATCCTATCCTATCCTCTATCCTATCCTGTCGTCTATCCTATTCTCTATCCTATCCTATCCTATCCTCCATCCTATCCAATCCTCAATCCTATCCTTTCCTGTATCCTATCCAATCCTGTATCCTATCCTGTCCTCTATACTATCCTATTCTCTATCCTAACCTATCCTCTATCTTATCCTATCCTCTATCCTATCCTATCTTCCATCCTATACTATCCTCTATCCTATCCTATCCCCTATCCTATCCTCTATCCTATCATCTATCCTCTATCCTATCCTATCTTCTATCCTATCCTATCCTCTATCCTATCAAATCCCCTATCCTATCCTCTATCCTATCCTATCATCTATCCTCTATCCTATCCAATCCTCTATCCTCTATCCTATCCAATCCTCTATCCTATCCTATCCTCTATCCTATCCTATCCTCTATTCTATCTTATCCTCTAACCTATCCTATGATCTATCCTATCCTATCGTCTATGCTATCCTCTATCCTATCCTATTCCTCTATCCTATCCTATCCTCTATCCTATCCTTTCCTCTATCCTATCCTATCCTCTATCCTATCAAATCCCCTACCCTATCCTCTGTCCTATCCTATCCTCTATCCTATCCTATCCTCTATCCTATCAAATCCCGTACCCTATCCTCTGTCCTATCCTATCCTCTATCCTCTATCCTATCCTATCCTCTATCCTATACTATCCTCTATCCTATCCTATCCTCTATCCTATCCTATCCTCTATCCTATCCTATCGTCTATCCTATCCTCTATCCTATCCTATCCTCTATCCTATCCTATCCTCCATCCTATCCTATCCTCAATCCTATCCTTTCCTGTATCCTATCCAATCCTGTATCCTATCCTGTCCTCTATACTATCCTATCCTCTATCCTATCCTATCCTCTATTCTATCTTATCCTCTAACCTATCCTATCCTCTATCCTATCCTATCCTCTATCCTATCCTATCCTCTATCCTATCCTATCCTATCCTCTATCCTATCCTATCCTATCCTATCCTATCCTATCCTCTATCCTATCCTATCCTCTATCCTATCCTATCCTCTATTCTATCCTATCCTCTATCCTATCCTATCCTCTATCCTATCCTATCCTCTATCCTATCCTATCCTATCCTCTATCCTATCCTATCCTATCCTATCCTATCCTATCCTCTATCCTATCCTATCCTCTATCCTATCCTATCCTCTATCCTATCCTATCCTCTATCCTATCAAATCCCCTATCCTATCCTCTATCCTATCCTATCCTGTATCCTATCCTATCCTCTATCCTCTATCCTATCCTATCCTCTATCCTATCCTATCCTCTATCCTATCCTGTCGTCTATCCTATCCTCTATCCTATCCTATCCTCCATACTATCCTATCCTCATTCCTATCCTTTCCTGTATCCTATCCAATCCTGTATCCTATCCTGTCCTCTATACTATCCTATCCTCTATCCTAACCTATCCTCTATCTTATCCTATCCTCTATCCTATCCTATCTTCTATCCTATCCTATCCTCTATCCTATCCTATCCCCTATCCTATCCTCTATCCTATCTTCTATCCTATCCTATCCTCTATCCTATCAAATCCCCAATCCTATCCTCTATCGTATCCTATCATCTATCCTCTATCCTATCCAATCCTCTATCCTATCCTATCCTCTATCCTATCAAATCCCCTATCCTATCCTCTGTCCTATAATATCCTCTATCCTATCCTATCATCTATCCTATCCTATCCTCTATCCTATCCTATCGTCTATCCTATCCTCTATCCTATCCTATCCTCTATCCTATCCTATCCTCTATCCTATCCTATCTTCTATCCTATCCTACCCTCTATCCTATCAAATCCCCTACCCTATCCTCTATCCTATCCTATTCCTCTATCCTATCCTATCCTCTATCCTATCCTATCCTCTATTGTATCCTATCCTCTATCCTATCCTATCCTCTATTCTATCCTATCCTCTATCCTATCCTATCCTCTATCCTATCCTATCCTCTATCCTATCCTATCCTATCCTATCCTATCCTATCCTCTATCCTATCCTATCCTCTATCCTATCCTATCCTCTATCGTATCCTATCCTCTATCCTATCCTATCCTCTATCCTATACTATCCTCTATCCTATCCTATCCTCTATCCTATCCTATCCTATCCTATCCTCTATCCTATCCTATCCTATCCTATCCTATCCTATCCTCTATCCTATCCTATCCTCTATTCTATCCTATCCTCTATCCTATCCTATCCTCTATCCTATCCTATCCTCTATCCTATCCTATCCTATCCTCTATCCTATCCTATCCTATCCTATCCTATCCTATCCTCTATCCTATCCTATCCTCTATCCTATCCTATCCTCTATCGTATCCTATCCTCTATCCTATCCTATCCTCTATCCTATACTATCCTCTATCCTATCCTATCCTCTATCCTATCCTATCCTCTATCCTATCCTATCCTCTATCCTATCCTATCCTCTATCCTATCCTATCCTCTATCCTATCAAATCCCCTATCCTATCCTCTATCCTATCCTATCCTGTATCCTATCCTATCCTCTATCCTCTATCCTATCCTATCCTCTATCCTATCCTATCCTCTATCCTATCCTGTCGTCTATCCTATCCTCTATCCTATCCTATCCTCCATACTATCCTATCCTCATTCCTATCCTTTCCTGTATCCTATCCAATCCTGTATCCTATGCTGTCCTCTATACTATCCTATCCTCTATCCTAACCTATCCTCTATCTTATCCTATCCTCTATCCTATCCTATCTTCTATCCTATCCTATCCTCTATCCTATCCTATCCCCTATCCTATCCTCTATCCTATCTTCTATCCTATCCTATCCTCTATCCTATCAAATCCCCAATCCTATCCTCTATCGTATCCTATCATCTATCCTCTATCCTATCCAATCCTCTATCCTATCCTATCCTCTATCCTATCCTATCCTCTATCGTATCCTATCCTCTATCCTATCCTATCCTCTATCCTATACTATCCTCTATCCTATCCTATCCTCTATCCTATCCTATCCTCTATCCTATCCTATCCTCTATCCTATCCTATCCTCTATCCTATCCTATCCTCTATCCTATCAAATCCCCTATCCTATCCTCTATCCTATCCTATCCTGTATCCTATCCTATCCTCTATCCTCTATCCTATCCTATCCTCTATCCTATCCTATCCTCTATCCTATCCTGTCGTCTATCCTATCCTCTATCCTATCCTATCCTCCATACTATCCTATCCTCATTCCTATCCTTTCCTGTATCCTATCCAATCCTGTATCCTATGCTGTCCTCTATACTATCCTATCCTCTATCCTAACCTATCCTCTATCTTATCCTATCCTCTATCCTATCCTATCTTCTATCCTATCCTATCCTCTATCCTATCCTATCCCCTATCCTATCCTCTATCCTATCTTCTATCCTATCCTATCCTCTATCCTATCAAATCCCCAATCCTATCCTCTATCGTATCCTATCATCTATCCTCTATCCTATCCAATCCTCTATCCTATCCTATCCTCTATCCTATCCTATCCTCTATCCTATCAAATCCCCTATCCTATCCTCTATCCTATCCTATCCTGTATCCTATCCTATCCTCTATCCTCTATCCTAACCTATCCTCTATCTTATCCTATCCTCTATCCTATCCTATCTTCTATCCTATCCTATCCTCTATCCTATCCTGTCCCCTATCCTATCCTCTATCCTATCCTCTATCCTATCCTATGATCTATCCTATCCTATCGTCTATCCTATCCTCTATCCTATCCTATTCCTCTATCCTATCCTATCCTCTATCCTATCCTATCCTCTATCCTATCCTATCCTCTATCCTATCCTATCCTCTATCCTATCCTATCCTCTATCCTATCCTATCCTCTATCCTATCCTATCCTCTATCCTATCCTATCCTGTATCCTATCCTATCCTCTATCCTCTATCCTAACCACTATCCTATCCTGTCGTCTATCCTATCCTCTATCCTATCCTATCCTCCATCCTATCCTATCCTCAATCCTATCCTTTCCTGTATCCTATCCAATCCTATCCCCTATCCTATCCTCTATCCTATCCTATCATCTATCCTCTATCCTATCCTATCATCTATCCTCTATCCTATCCTACCCTCTATCCTATCCTATCCTCTATCCTATCCTATCGTCTATCCTATCCTCTATCCTATCCTATCCTCTATCCTATCCTATCCTCTATCCTATTCTATCTTCTATCCTATCCTATCCTCTATCCTATCAAATCCCCTACCCTATCCTCTGTCCTATCCTATCCTCTATCCTATCCTATCCTCTATCCTATCCTATCCTCTATCCTATCCTATCCTCTATCCTCTATCCTATCCTATCCTCTATCCTATCCTATAGTCTATCCTATCCTATCCTCTATCCTATCCTATCCTCTATCCTATCCTATCCTGTATCCTATCCAATCCTGTATCCTATCCTGTCCTCTATCCTATCCTATCCTCTATCCTATCCTATGCTCTATCCTATCTTATCGTCTATCCTATCCTCTATCCTATCCTATTCCTCTATCCTATCCTATCCTCTATCCTATCCTATCCTATATCCTATCCTATCCTCTATCCTATCCTATCCTCCATCCTATCCTATCCTCTATCCTCTATCCTATCCTATCCTCTATCCTCTATCCTCTATCCTCTATCCTGTATCCTCTATCCTATCCTATCCTCTATCCTTTCCTTTCCTCTATCCTATCCTATCCTCTATCCTATCCTCTATCCTATCCTCTATCCTATCCTATCCTCTATCCTATCCTATCCTCTATCCTATCCTATCCTCTATCCTATCCTATCCTCTATCCTATCCTATCCTCTATCCTATCCTATCCTCTATCCTATCCTATCCTCTATCCTAACCTATCCTCTATCCTATCCTATCCTATCCTCTATCCTATCCTATCCTCTATCCTATCCTATTCCTCTATCCTATCCTATCCTCTATCCTATCCTATCCTATATCCTATCCTATCCTCTATCCTATCCTATCCTCCATCCTATCCTATCCTCTATCCTCTATCCTCTATCCTATCCTATCCTCTATCCTCTATCCTCTATCCTCTATCCTCTATCCTCTATCCTATCCTATCCTCTATCCTATCCTGTATCCTATCCTATTCCTCTATCCTATCCTATCCTCTATCCTATCCTATCCTATTCCTCTATCCTATCCTATCCTCTATCCTATCCTATCCTATATCCTATCCTATCCTCTATCCTATCCTATCCTCCATCCTATCCTATCCTCTATCCTCTATCCTATCCTATCCTCTATCCTCTATCCTCTATCCTATCCTATCCTCTATCCTATCCTATCCTCTATCCTATCCTATCCTCTATCCTATGCTATCCTCTAGCCTATCCTATCTTCTATCCTATCCTATCCTCTATCCTATCCTATCCTATCCTATCCTCTATCCTATCCTATCCCCTATCCTATCCTCTATCCTATCCCCTATCCTATCCTCTATCCTATCCTATCATCTATCCTCTATCCTATAATATCTTCTATCCTATCCTATCCTCTATCCTATCAAATCCCCTATCCTATCCTCTATCCTATCCTATCATCTATCCTCTATCCTATCCAATCCTCTATCCTATCCTATCCTCTATCCTATCCTATCTTCTATCCTATCCTATCCTCTATCCTATCAAATCCCCTAGTCTATCCTCTGTCCTATCCTATCCTCTATCCTATCCTATCCTCTATCCTATCCTATTCCTCTATCCTATCCTATCTTCTATCCTATCCTATCCTATATCCTATCATATCCTCTATCCTACCCTATCCTCCATCCTATCCTATCGTCTATCCTCTATCCTATCCTATCCTCTATCCTCTATCCTCTATCCTCTATCCTCTATCCTATCCTATCCTCTATCCTATGCTATCCTCTATCCTATCCTATCTTCTATCCTATCCTATCCTCTATCCTATCCTATCCTATCCTCTATCCTATCCTATCCCCTATCCTATCCTCTATCCTATCCCCTATCCTATCCTCTATCCTATCCTATCATCTATCCTCTATCCTATAATATCTTCTATCCTATCCTATCCTCTATCCTATCCTATCCTCTATCCTATGCTATCCTCTATCCTATCCTATCCTGTATCCTCTATCCTCTGTCCTATCCTATCCTCTATCCTATCCTATCCTCTATCCTATGCTATCCTCTATCCTATCCTATCCTGTATCCTCTATCCTCTATCCTATCCTATCCTCTATCCTCTATCCTCTATCCTATCCTATCCTCTATCCTATCCTATCGTCTATCCTAACCTATCCTCTATCCTATCCTATCCTCTATCCTATCCTATCCTCTATCCTATCCTATCCTCAATCCTATCCTTTCCTGTATCCTATCCAATCCTGTATCCTATCCTGTCCTCTATCCTATCCTATCCTCTATCCTATCCTATGCTCTATCCTATCTTATCGTCTATCCTATCCTCTATCCTATCCTCTATCCTCTATCCTATCCTATCCTCTATCCTCTATCCTATCCTATCCTATCATCTATCCTCTATACCTATCCTATCCTCTATCCTATCCTATCCTCTATCCTATCCTATCATCTATCCTCTATCCTATC
>NW_027489081.1:115000-116648 GCF_050948215.1 Halictus rubicundus | reverse complement strand
ATCGAGTTATTAGCAAATAATGGACGGATGTGCTACTCCGTCGACAAAACTCTGGAAATTTTTCTAAGTCCCACCGCCAAGAGGAAACTTTTTCCCTATCGGTCCTAGACGATTTTCGACGTGATATCACTGTAATATAGACGGTTTCTAACAATATATATCATAACACCAAACTCGCTACAATTATTATTTATCGAGTTATTAGCAAATAATGGACGGATGTGCTACTCCGTCGGACGTTCGACGAAAATTTTTCTAAGTCCCACCGCCAAGAGGAAACTTTTTCCCTATCGGTCCTAGACGATTTTCGACGTGATATCACTGTAATATAGACGGTTTCTAACAATATATATCATAACACCAAACTCGCTACAATTATTATTTATCGAGTTATTAGCAAATAATGGACGGATGTGCTACTCCGTCGACAAAACTCTGGAAATTTTTCTAAGTCCCACCGCCAAGAGGAAACTTTTTCCCTATCGGTCCTAGACGATTTTCGACGTGATATCACTGTAATATAGACGGTTTCTAACAATATATATCATAACACCAAACTCGCTACAATTATTATTTATCGAGTTATTAGCAAATAATGGACGGATGTGCTACTCCGTCGGACGTTCGACGAAAATTTTTCTAAGTCCCACCGCCAAGAGGAAACTTTTTCCCTATCGGTCCTAGACGATTTTCGACGTGATATCACTGTAATATAGACGGTTTCTAACAATATATATCATAACACCAAACTCGCTACAATTATTATTTATCGAGTTATTAGCAAATAATGGACGGATGTGCTACTCCGTCGACAAAACTCTGGAAATTTTTCTAAGTCCCACCGCCAAGAGGAAACTTTTTCCCTATCGGTCCTAGACGATTTTCGACGTGATATCACTGTAATATAGACGGTTTCTAACAATATATATCATAACACCAAACTCGCTACAATTATTATTTATCGAGTTATTAGCAAATAATGGACGGATGTGCTACTCCGTCGGACGTTCGACGAAAATTTTTCTAAGTCCCACCGCCAAGAGGAAACTTTTTCCCTATCGGTCCTAGACGATTTTCGACGTGATATCACTGTAATATAGACGGTTTCTAACAATATATATCATAACACCAAACTCGCTACAATTATTATTTATCGAGTTATTAGCAAATAATGGACGGATGTGCTACTCCGTCGACAAAACTCTGGAAATTTTTCTAAGTCCCACCGCCAAGAGGAAACTTTTTCCCTATCGGTCCTAGACGATTTTCGACGTGATATCACTGTAATATAGACGGTTTCTAACAATATATATCATAACACCAAACTCGCTACAATTATTATTTATCGAGTTATTAGCAAATAATGGACGGATGTGCTAC
Organism: Halictus rubicundus; assembly: GCF_050948215.1. Classification (NCBI taxonomy): domain Eukaryota; kingdom Metazoa; phylum Arthropoda; class Insecta; order Hymenoptera; family Halictidae; genus Halictus; species Halictus rubicundus. The sequence continues at coordinate 115,268 of NW_027489081.1, read as the reverse complement.
TCCGTCGACAAAACTCTGGAAATTTTTCTAAGTCCCACCGCTAAGAGGAAACTTTTTCCGTATCGGTCCTAGACGATTTTCGACGTGATATCACTGTAATATAGACGGTTTCTAACAATATATATCATAACACCAAACTCGCTACAATTATTATTTATCGAGTTATTAGCAAATAATGGACGGATGTGCTACTCCGTCGACAAAACTCTGGAAATTTTTCTAAGTCCCACCGCTAAGAGGAAACTTTTTCCGTATCGGTCCTAGACGA
>NW_027489081.1:102500-105000 GCF_050948215.1 Halictus rubicundus | reverse complement strand
CATCATTTCAGACGACGTCGGGAGCGCGTAAAATGTTCGAGAGTGAAACGCTTCTTCCGCAATGCGAATCGTTCCAGAGAGAGAGGAGAGAGAGATTTCGATCGTCGGAGCGGTGTTCACGGGCGGTCGTATTGAAAATACGACTCACGACGCCGCAAAACACTCACGCAAGTCCGAATGCGATACCCATTCCTATTTCCTTCTTCTCACGAAACCGTTAGACGCAATGTAAAATTTGCAATTTTCACAGAACCGCGTCAAACGCCGACGAAACGTCCATCGTTCGCTCGTACGTAGCATCTTTGCAACCCGACTCAGAAACGCTCTTTGCGCCCTCCACAAAATTCGACATGGAGAGGTAAGCGACGGCGGGGACTTACAAGAGCAACGCAAGCAGTATTTGGTTACGTAAACGACCCTCAGCCAGGCGTGGTCCAGGAATTGTATCCGTGGACCGCAATGTGCGTTCGAAATGTCGATGTTCATGTGTCCTGCAGTTCACACGTTGACGCGCAATTAGCTGCGTTCTTCATCGACCCACGAGCCAAGTGATCCACCGTTCAGGGTAATCGTATAATTTGATTTATAATCAATATATAATTATGTCTCTTGTTCTGCGGTTCATAAGAACGCCGATACCTGAAAGCTCCAACCAGCGCGCGAAGGAGATTCAGGCGTCGTTTTTAAGGACGACACACGATCGTCCGTAGAAACGGAAACCGTCGCGAGTACGCGATTGCAATGCGCACACGTATCCGACGGCCGGGCGGAAAATACATTGAAAAACCTTTAAAGTGGAAAACACAGGAGGAGAATTCAGAAAACGACGGGGATCATAGACAACCCGATACTGGATCCCGACACTTCTCCTCCTCCTCTCTCTTATTGGAGAATGAACTCGATAACTAGCGGACTTCACAGCCGGCTCTGGCCGTGCGCGATCGTTCGTCCCAAGCTCTTGTGCACTGTATTATCGCCACACAGAGAGTAGAGTGTCAGAATCGCACACAGCTTTACGCGAGCTACGCAGCCGGTCCTCTCGAAACACATTTCCAATTGTGCACGGAGAACGATTATTCGATACTAGCGGACTTCACAGCCGGCTCTGGCCGTGCGCGATCGTTCGTCCCAAGCTCTTGTGCACTGTATTATCGCCACACAGAGAGTAGAGTGTCAGAATCGCACACAGCTTTACGCGAGCTACGCAGCCGGTCCTCTCGAAACACATTTCCAATTGTGCACGGAGAAAGATTATTCGATACTAGCGGACTTCACAGCCGGCTCTGGCCGTGCGCGATCGTTCGTCCCAAGCTCTTGTGCACTGTATTATCGCCACACAGAGAGTAGAGTGTCAGAATCGCACACAGCTTTACGCGAGCTACGCAGCCGGTCCTCTCGAATATACGTGTTCGTCAACGAACACGCATGCGGCGACGTTTTGTGCTCTATGTCATACGCGAACTCGATAAATAGAGCGGGACTCACAGCCGGCTCTGGCAGCGGTCATTCGTCCCACGCTCGTGTGTGCGCTATCGCCACACAGAGTAGGGTGTCAGACTCACGCAGCTTTAAAAGCGAGCTTCACAGCCGGTCCTTCTCTCATCCTATTCCTCGACGTTCGTGACAGAACACAACGCGTTCACCGCAAGTTTTCCACAGGTACCCTGTTGTTGTCCTCTCTTTCTCTAGAGGAGAGACAACACCACCGTTTCCAATGGACGTATCTCGGACACCACAGGCGAAGACCGAGGAAGCGCGATATGTGGATTCGAATCGACGCTTACATCCCTGTTCTTGCGACCGTAATTGTCCTTTATAATTGTCGAGAGCCTACACACAGGCAGACCAATGGCGTATATTATAGTATACACGTCTCTTTGACACGAGGTATTTTTATCAAAGAGAACACGATCCATCAGGTGGCGGGTGAAAAACATCGATTCGTAACGACGGGTATTTCTATATTCGTGGTTAAGCTATAACATTCAGCGTCCGACGGGAAACCGCACCCTATTGATCGTTCGAGTTTGCAATGTGAACGTCGGTGACGATTCCCGAAGACCCGAAGTACAGCTCTTCGCACTCACTCCCCAATACAAGTAAACGATGCGATGCTCCACCTTCACGCAAGCACCCTCTGTTTCATTCTCATTGAGATCTTTCGTCCCATTGTCGAAAGAGTGCATATATTATATATTGCCGTGTTTGTGCACAAATGGTCTGGCGGGCTCTCTGCGCCTTAATTTTGGACGGGAGAATCGTACGCTTTGAGTAACTATGTACTCCATGCGTAACTATGACCTCCACACGTAAGCCGTTGCATGGGGAGTAGTTCGTCGCTATACACATCCCCTACTCCCCTTTTTCTTTATTTTCTCATCATACGATGATTACACAGGAGAGTGAATTCCTTTTATTATAACCTTGTACTCTCCTGTTGGTCTTTTCTGTGTGCTTTTAAAGCATTTTTGTATGTATATATATATATATATATATTCAT
>NW_027489081.1:82500-100000 GCF_050948215.1 Halictus rubicundus | reverse complement strand
TAAAAGACAGAATTTTTTTTCTCTTTAACTCTATTTTCTCTTTTTCATACCTTAGTCGCTCGGACATAAGAGTTGATGCTCAGTTAGTACGAGTAAACACAAAAGTGAATACAAGTCACCAACCTCCACTAAGGGAAGGCTCGCCACATAAGGGCCATTCGGTCTAGGACACCGACCCGTGGCAATGCTGTGTAGAGAATAATTCGATACGAAGCACGGTACGAAACAGTCAAGACCGAAGTCTCGAGGCGCCCATGACTGCTTCTCGACCGAGATCGTAGAATAGCCACAGACGCGCGCTGCACCGACCGACTCGACCGAACCGTCGACTCTCTTATAGATACCGAACGGCCGGCCGGGACGCCGGCGCCGCGCGGTCAATAGCACGCGCGCTTATGGCCGCAAACCGCCGCGGCAACAGACCTCCCGGCGGGGCTGTTGGAACTTAGAGCGAAAAAAGTATAAAAATTTTTTTCACAAAATATAATAAATTTTAATATTTCTATATTATTTTACACAAAATAACCAACTTTTCATAATTCACCGAACTTTGAAAATTTTTCTAAGTCCCACAAATAAGAGGAAAATTTTTAAATATCGGTCCTAGACGATTTTCGACGTGATATCACTGTAATATAGACGGTTTCTAACAATATATATCATAACACCAAACTCGCTACAATTATTATTTATCGAGTTATTAGCAAATAATGGACGGATGTGCTACTCCGTCGGACGTTCGACGAAAATTTTTCTAAGTCCCACCGCCAAGAGGAAACTTTTTCCCTATCGGTCCTAGACGATTTTCGACGTGATATCACTGTAATATAGACGGTTTCTAACAATATATATCATAACACCAAACTCGCTACAATTATTATTTATCGAGTTATTAGCAAATAATGGACGGATGTGCTACTCCGTCGACAAAACTCTGGAAATTTTTCTAAGTCCCACCGCCAAGAGGAAACTTTTTCCCTATCGGTCCTAGACGATTTTCGACGTGATATCACTGTAATATAGACGGTTTCTAACAATATATATCATAACACCAAACTCGCTACAATTATTATTTATCGAGTTATTAGCAAATAATGGACGGATGTGCTACTCCGTCGGACGTTCGACGAAAATTTTTCTAAGTCCCACCGCCAAGAGGAAACTTTTTCCCTATCGGTCCTAGACGATTTTCGACGTGATATCACTGTAATATAGACGGTTTCTAACAATATATATCATAACACCAAACTCGCTACAATTATTATTTATCGAGTTATTAGCAAATAATGGACGGATGTGCTACTCCGTCGACAAAACTCTGGAAATTTTTCTAAGTCCCACCGCCAAGAGGAAACTTTTTCCCTATCGGTCCTAGACGATTTTCGACGTGATATCACTGTAATATAGACGGTTTCTAACAATATATATCATAACACCAAACTCGCTACAATTATTATTTATCGAGTTATTAGCAAATAATGGACGGATGTGCTACTCCGTCGGACGTTCGACGAAAATTTTTCTAAGTCCCACCGCCAAGAGGAAACTTTTTCCCTATCGGTCCTAGACGATTTTCGACGTGATATCACTGTAATATAGACGGTTTCTAACAATATATATCATAACACCAAACTCGCTACAATTATTATTTATCGAGTTATTAGCAAATAATGGACGGATGTGCTACTCCGTCGACAAAACTCTGGAAATTTTTCTAAGTCCCACCGCCAAGAGGAAACTTTTTCCCTATCGGTCCTAGACGATTTTCGACGTGATATCACTGTAATATAGACGGTTTCTAACAATATATATCATAACACCAAACTCGCTACAATTATTATTTATCGAGTTATTAGCAAATAATGGACGGATGTGCTACTCCGTCGGACGTTCGACGAAAATTTTTCTAAGTCCCACCGCCAAGAGGAAACTTTTTCCCTATCGGTCCTAGACGATTTTCGACGTGATATCACTGTAATATAGACGGTTTCTAACAATATATATCATAACACCAAACTCGCTACAATTATTATTTATCGAGTTATTAGCAAATAATGGACGGATGTGCTACTCCGTCGGACGTTCGACGAAAATTTTTCTAAGTCCCACCGCCAAGAGGAAACTTTTTCCCTATCGGTCCTAGACGATTTTCGACGTGATATCACTGTAATATAGACGGTTTCTAACAATATATATCATAACACCAAACTCGCTACAATTATTATTTATCGAGTTATTAGCAAATAATGGACGGATGTGCTACTCCGTCGACAAAACTCTGGAAATTTTTCTAAGTCCCACCGCCAAGAGGAAACTTTTTCCCTATCGGTCCTAGACGATTTTCGACGTGATATCACTGTAATATAGACGGTTTCTAACAATATATATCATAACACCAAACTCGCTACAATTATTATTTATCGAGTTATTAGCAAATAATGGACGGATGTGCTACTCCGTCGACAAAACTCTGGAAATTTTTCTAAGTCCCACCGCCAAGAGGAAACTTTTTCCCTATCGGTCCTAGACGATTTTCGACGTGATATCACTGTAATATAGACGGTTTCTAACAATATATATCATAACACCAAACTCGCTACAATTATTATTTATCGAGTTATTAGCAAATAATGGACGGATGTGCTACTCCGTCGGACGTTCGACGAAAATTTTTCTAAGTCCCACCGCCAAGAGGAAACTTTTTCCCTATCGGTCCTAGACGATTTTCGACGTGATATCACTGTAATATAGACGGTTTCTAACAATATATATCATAACACCAAACTCGCTACAATTATTATTTATCGAGTTATTAGCAAATAATGGACGGATGTGCTACTCCGTCGACAAAACTCTGGAAATTTTTCTAAGTCCCACCGCCAAGAGGAAACTTTTTCCCTATCGGTCCTAGACGATTTTCGACGTGATATCACTGTAATATAGACGGTTTCTAACAATATATATCATAACACCAAACTCGCTACAATTATTATTTATCGAGTTATTAGCAAATAATGGACGGATGTGCTACTCCGTCGGACGTTCGACGAAAATTTTTCTAAGTCCCACCGCCAAGAGGAAACTTTTTCCCTATCGGTCCTAGACGATTTTCGACGTGATATCACTGTAATATAGACGGTTTCTAACAATATATATCATAACACCAAACTCGCTACAATTATTATTTATCGAGTTATTAGCAAATAATGGACGGATGTGCTACTCCGTCGACAAAACTCTGGAAATTTTTCTAAGTCCCACCGCCAAGAGGAAACTTTTTCCCTATCGGTCCTAGACGATTTTCGACGTGATATCACTGTAATATAGACGGTTTCTAACAATATATATCATAACACCAAACTCGCTACAATTATTATTTATCGAGTTATTAGCAAATAATGGACGGATGTGCTACTCCGTCGACAAAACTCTGGAAATTTTTCTAAGTCCCACCGCCAAGAGGAAACTTTTTCCCTATCGGTCCTAGACGATTTTCGACGTGATATCACTGTAATATAGACGGTTTCTAACAATATATATCATAACACCAAACTCGCTACAATTATTATTTATCGAGTTATTAGCAAATAATGGACGGATGTGCTACTCCGTCGGACGTTCGACGAAAATTTTTCTAAGTCCCACCGCCAAGAGGAAACTTTTTCCCTATCGGTCCTAGACGATTTTCGACGTGATATCACTGTAATATAGACGGTTTCTAACAATATATATCATAACACCAAACTCGCTACAATTATTATTTATCGAGTTATTAGCAAATAATGGACGGATGTGCTACTCCGTCGGACGTTCGACGAAAATTTTTCTAAGTCCCACCGCCAAGAGGAAACTTTTTCCCTATCGGTCCTAGACGATTTTCGACGTGATATCACTGTAATATAGACGGTTTCTAACAATATATATCATAACACCAAACTCGCTACAATTATTATTTATCGAGTTATTAGCAAATAATGGACGGATGTGCTACTCCGTCGGACGTTCGACGAAAATTTTTCTAAGTCCCACCGCCAAGAGGAAACTTTTTCCCTATCGGTCCTAGACGATTTTCGACGTGATATCACTGTAATATAGACGGTTTCTAACAATATATATCATAACACCAAACTCGCTACAATTATTATTTATCGAGTTATTAGCAAATAATGGACGGATGTGCTACTCCGTCGACAAAACTCTGGAAATTTTTCTAAGTCCCACCGCCAAGAGGAAACTTTTTCCCTATCGGTCCTAGACGATTTTCGACGTGATATCACTGTAATATAGACGGTTTCTAACAATATATATCATAACACCAAACTCGCTACAATTATTATTTATCGAGTTATTAGCAAATAATGGACGGATGTGCTACTCCGTCGACAAAACTCTGGAAATTTTTCTAAGTCCCACCGCCAAGAGGAAACTTTTTCCCTATCGGTCCTAGACGATTTTCGACGTGATATCACTGTAATATAGACGGTTTCTAACAATATATATCATAACACCAAACTCGCTACAATTATTATTTATCGAGTTATTAGCAAATAATGGACGGATGTGCTACTCCGTCGGACGTTCGACGAAAATTTTTCTAAGTCCCACCGCCAAGAGGAAACTTTTTCCCTATCGGTCCTAGACGATTTTCGACGTGATATCACTGTAATATAGACGGTTTCTAACAATATATATCATAACACCAAACTCGCTACAATTATTATTTATCGAGTTATTAGCAAATAATGGACGGATGTGCTACTCCGTCGACAAAACTCTGGAAATTTTTCTAAGTCCCACCGCCAAGAGGAAACTTTTTCCCTATCGGTCCTAGACGATTTTCGACGTGATATCACTGTAATATAGACGGTTTCTAACAATATATATCATAACACCAAACTCGCTACAATTATTATTTATCGAGTTATTAGCAAATAATGGACGGATGTGCTACTCCGTCGGACGTTCGACGAAAATTTTTCTAAGTCCCACCGCCAAGAGGAAACTTTTTCCCTATCGGTCCTAGACGATTTTCGACGTGATATCACTGTAATATAGACGGTTTCTAACAATATATATCATAACACCAAACTCGCTACAATTATTATTTATCGAGTTATTAGCAAATAATGGACGGATGTGCTACTCCGTCGACAAAACTCTGGAAATTTTTCTAAGTCCCACCGCCAAGAGGAAACTTTTTCCCTATCGGTCCTAGACGATTTTCGACGTGATATCACTGTAATATAGACGGTTTCTAACAATATATATCATAACACCAAACTCGCTACAATTATTATTTATCGAGTTATTAGCAAATAATGGACGGATGTGCTACTCCGTCGGACGTTCGACGAAAATTTTTCTAAGTCCCACCGCCAAGAGGAAACTTTTTCCCTATCGGTCCTAGACGATTTTCGACGTGATATCACTGTAATATAGACGGTTTCTAACAATATATATCATAACACCAAACTCGCTACAATTATTATTTATCGAGTTATTAGCAAATAATGGACGGATGTGCTACTCCGTCGGACGTTCGACGAAAATTTTTCTAAGTCCCACCGCCAAGAGGAAACTTTTTCCCTATCGGTCCTAGACGATTTTCGACGTGATATCACTGTAATATAGACGGTTTCTAACAATATATATCATAACACCAAACTCGCTACAATTATTATTTATCGAGTTATTAGCAAATAATGGACGGATGTGCTACTCCGTCGACAAAACTCTGGAAATTTTTCTAAGTCCCACCGCCAAGAGGAAACTTTTTCCCTATCGGTCCTAGACGATTTTCGACGTGATATCACTGTAATATAGACGGTTTCTAACAATATATATCATAACACCAAACTCGCTACAATTATTATTTATCGAGTTATTAGCAAATAATGGACGGATGTGCTACTCCGTCGACAAAACTCTGGAAATTTTTCTAAGTCCCACCGCCAAGAGGAAACTTTTTCCCTATCGGTCCTAGACGATTTTCGACGTGATATCACTGTAATATAGACGGTTTCTAACAATATATATCATAACACCAAACTCGCTACAATTATTATTTATCGAGTTATTAGCAAATAATGGACGGATGTGCTACTCCGTCGACAAAACTCTGGAAATTTTTCTAAGTCCCACCGCCAAGAGGAAACTTTTTCCCTATCGGTCCTAGACGATTTTCGACGTGATATCACTGTAATATAGACGGTTTCTAACAATATATATCATAACACCAAACTCGCTACAATTATTATTTATCGAGTTATTAGCAAATAATGGACGGATGTGCTACTCCGTCGGACGTTCGACGAAAATTTTTCTAAGTCCCACCGCCAAGAGGAAACTTTTTCCCTATCGGTCCTAGACGATTTTCGACGTGATATCACTGTAATATAGACGGTTTCTAACAATATATATCATAACACCAAACTCGCTACAATTATTATTTATCGAGTTATTAGCAAATAATGGACGGATGTGCTACTCCGTCGACAAAACTCTGGAAATTTTTCTAAGTCCCACCGCCAAGAGGAAACTTTTTCCCTATCGGTCCTAGACGATTTTCGACGTGATATCACTGTAATATAGACGGTTTCTAACAATATATATCATAACACCAAACTCGCTACAATTATTATTTATCGAGTTATTAGCAAATAATGGACGGATGTGCTACTCCGTCGGACGTTCGACGAAAATTTTTCTAAGTCCCACCGCCAAGAGGAAACTTTTTCCCTATCGGTCCTAGACGATTTTCGACGTGATATCACTGTAATATAGACGGTTTCTAACAATATATATCATAACACCAAACTCGCTACAATTATTATTTATCGAGTTATTAGCAAATAATGGACGGATGTGCTACTCCGTCGACAAAACTCTGGAAATTTTTCTAAGTCCCACCGCCAAGAGGAAACTTTTTCCCTATCGGTCCTAGACGATTTTCGACGTGATATCACTGTAATATAGACGGTTTCTAACAATATATATCATAACACCAAACTCGCTACAATTATTATTTATCGAGTTATTAGCAAATAATGGACGGATGTGCTACTCCGTCGGACGTTCGACGAAAATTTTTCTAAGTCCCACCGCCAAGAGGAAACTTTTTCCCTATCGGTCCTAGACGATTTTCGACGTGATATCACTGTAATATAGACGGTTTCTAACAATATATATCATAACACCAAACTCGCTACAATTATTATTTATCGAGTTATTAGCAAATAATGGACGGATGTGCTACTCCGTCGACAAAACTCTGGAAATTTTTCTAAGTCCCACCGCCAAGAGGAAACTTTTTCCCTATCGGTCCTAGACGATTTTCGACGTGATATCACTGTAATATAGACGGTTTCTAACAATATATATCATAACACCAAACTCGCTACAATTATTATTTATCGAGTTATTAGCAAATAATGGACGGATGTGCTACTCCGTCGGACGTTCGACGAAAATTTTTCTAAGTCCCACCGCCAAGAGGAAACTTTTTCCCTATCGGTCCTAGACGATTTTCGACGTGATATCACTGTAATATAGACGGTTTCTAACAATATATATCATAACACCAAACTCGCTACAATTATTATTTATCGAGTTATTAGCAAATAATGGACGGATGTGCTACTCCGTCGACAAAACTCTGGAAATTTTTCTAAGTCCCACCGCCAAGAGGAAACTTTTTCCCTATCGGTCCTAGACGATTTTCGACGTGATATCACTGTAATATAGACGGTTTCTAACAATATATATCATAACACCAAACTCGCTACAATTATTATTTATCGAGTTATTAGCAAATAATGGACGGATGTGCTACTCCGTCGGACGTTCGACGAAAATTTTTCTAAGTCCCACCGCCAAGAGGAAACTTTTTCCCTATCGGTCCTAGACGATTTTCGACGTGATATCACTGTAATATAGACGGTTTCTAACAATATATATCATAACACCAAACTCGCTACAATTATTATTTATCGAGTTATTAGCAAATAATGGACGGATGTGCTACTCCGTCGACAAAACTCTGGAAATTTTTCTAAGTCCCACCGCCAAGAGGAAACTTTTTCCCTATCGGTCCTAGACGATTTTCGACGTGATATCACTGTAATATAGACGGTTTCTAACAATATATATCATAACACCAAACTCGCTACAATTATTATTTATCGAGTTATTAGCAAATAATGGACGGATGTGCTACTCCGTCGGACGTTCGACGAAAATTTTTCTAAGTCCCACCGCCAAGAGGAAACTTTTTCCCTATCGGTCCTAGACGATTTTCGACGTGATATCACTGTAATATAGACGGTTTCTAACAATATATATCATAACACCAAACTCGCTACAATTATTATTTATCGAGTTATTAGCAAATAATGGACGGATGTGCTACTCCGTCGACAAAACTCTGGAAATTTTTCTAAGTCCCACCGCCAAGAGGAAACTTTTTCCCTATCGGTCCTAGACGATTTTCGACGTGATATCACTGTAATATAGACGGTTTCTAACAATATATATCATAACACCAAACTCGCTACAATTATTATTCATCGAGTTATTAGCAAATAATGGACGGATGTGCTACTCCGTCGGACGTTCGACGAAAATTTTTCTAAGTCCCACCGCCAAGAGGAAACTTTTTCCCTATCGGTCCTAGACGATTTTCGACGTGATATCACTGTAATATAGACGGTTTGTAACAATATATATCATAACACCAAACTCGCTACAATTATTATTTATCGAGTTATTAGCAAATAATGGACGGATGTGCTACTCCGTCGACAAAACTCTGGAAATTTTTCTAAGTCCCACCGCCAAGAGGAAACTTTTTCCCTATCGGTCCTAGACGATTTTCGACGTGATATCACTGTAATATAGACGGTTTCTAACAATATATATCATAACACCAAACTCGCTACAATTATTATTTATCGAGTTATTAGCAAATAATGGACGGATGTGCTACTCCGTCGGACGTTCGACGAAAATTTTTCTAAGTCCCACCGCCAAGAGGAAACTTTTTCCCTATCGGTCCTAGACGATTTTCGACGTGATATCACTGTAATATAGACGGTTTCTAACAATATATATCATAACACCAAACTCGCTACAATTATTATTTATCGAGTTATTAGCAAATAATGGACGGATGTGCTACTCCGTCGACAAAACTCTGGAAATTTTTCTAAGTCCCACCGCCAAGAGGAAACTTTTTCCCTATCGGTCCTAGACGATTTTCGACGTGATATCACTGTAATATAGACGGTTTCTAACAATATATATCATAACACCAAACTCGCTACAATTATTATTTATCGAGTTATTAGCAAATAATGGACGGATGTGCTACTCCGTCGACAAAACTCTGGAAATTTTTCTAAGTCCCACCGCCAAGAGGAAACTTTTTCCCTATCGGTCCTAGACGATTTTCGACGTGATATCACTGTAATATAGACGGTTTCTAACAATATATATCATAACACCAAACTCGCTACAATTATTATTTATCGAGTTATAAGCAAATAATGGACGGATGTGCTACTCCGTCGGACGTTCGACGAAAATTTTTCTAAGTCCCACCGCCAAGAGGAAACTTTTTCCCTATCGGTCCTAGACGATTTTCGACGTGATATCACTGTAATATAGACGGTTTCTAACAATATATATCATAACACCAAACTCGCTACAATTATTATTTATCGAGTTATTAGCAAATAATGGACGGATGTGCTACTCCGTCGGACGTTCGACGAAAATTTTTCTAAGTCCCACCGCCAAGAGGAAACTTTTTCCCTATCGGTCCTAGACGATTTTCGACGTGATATCACTGTAATATAGACGGTTTCTAACAATATATATCATAACACCAAACTCGCTACAATTATTATTTATCGAGTTATTAGCAAATAATGGACGGATGTGCTACTCCGTCGACAAAACTCTGGAAATTTTTCTAAGTCCCACCGCCAAGAGGAAACTTTTTCCCTATCGGTCCTAGACGATTTTCGACGTGATATCACTGTAATATAGACGGTTTCTAACAATATATATCATAACACCAAACTCGCTACAATTATTATTTATCGAGTTATTAGCAAATAATGGACGGATGTGCTACTCCGTCGACAAAACTCTGGAAATTTTTCTAAGTCCCACCGCCAAGAGGAAACTTTTTCCCTATCGGTCCTAGACGATTTTCGACGTGATATCACTGTAATATAGACGGTTTCTAACAATATATATCATAACACCAAACTCGCTACAATTATTATTTATCGAGTTATTAGCAAATAATGGACGGATGTGCTACTCCGTCGGACGTACGACTGAAATTTTTCTAAGTCCCACCGCCAAGAGGAAACTTTTTCCCTATCGGTCCTAGACGATTTTCGACGTGATATCACTGTAATATAGACGGTTTCTAACAATATATATCATAACACCAAACTCGCTACAATTATTATTTATCGAGTTATTAGCAAATAATGGACGGATGTGCTACTCCGTCGACAAAACTCTGGAAATTTTTCTAAGTCCCACCGCCAAGAGGAAACTTTTTCCCTATCGGTCCTAGACGATTTTCGACGTGATATCACTGTAATATAGACGGTTTCTAACAATATATATCATAACACCAAACTCGCTACAATTATTATTTATCGAGTTATTAGCAAATAATGGACGGATGTGCTACTCCGTCGGACGTTCGACGAAAATTTTTCTAAGTCCCACCGCCAAGAGGAAACTTTTTCCCTATCGGTCCTAGACGATTTTCGACGTGATATCACTGTAATATAGACGGTTTCTAACAATATATATCATAACACCAAACTCGCTACAATTATTATTTATCGAGTTATTAGCAAATAATGGACGGATGTGCTACTCCGTCGACAAAACTCTGGAAATTTTTCTAAGTCCCACCGCCAAGAGGAAACTTTTTCCCTATCGGTCCTAGACGATTTTCGACGTGATATCACTGTAATATAGACGGTTTCTAACAATATATATCATAACACCAAACTCGCTACAATTATTATTTATCGAGTTATTAGCAAATAATGGACGGATGTGCTACTCCGTCGGACAAAACTCTGGAAATTTTTCTAAGTCCCACCGCCAAGAGGAAACTTTTTCCCTATCGGTCCTAGACGATTTTCGACGTGATATCACTGTAATATAGACGGTTTCTAACAATATATATCATAACACCAAACTCGCTACAATTATTATTTATCGAGTTATTAGCAAATAATGGACGGATGTGCTACTCCGTCGGACGTTCGACGAAATTTTTCTAAGTCCCACCGCCAAGAGGAAACTTTTTCCCTATCGGTCCTAGACGATTTTCGACGTGATATCACTGTAATATAGACGGTTTCTAACAATATATATCATAACACCAAACTCGCTACAATTATTATTTATCGAGTTATTAGCAAATAATGGACGGATGTGCTACTCCGTCGGACGTTCGACGAAAATTTTTCTAAGTCCCACCGCCAAGAGGAAACTTTTTCCCTATCGGTCCTAGACGATTTTCGACGTGATATCACTGTAATATAGACGGTTTCTAACAATATATATCATAACACCAAACTCGCTACAATTATTATTTATCGAGTTATTAGCAAATAATGGACGGATGTGCTACTCCGTCGACAAAACTCTGGAAATTTTTCTAAGTCCCACCGCCAAGAGGAAACTTTTTCCCTATCGGTCCTAGACGATTTTCGACGTGATATCACTGTAATATAGACGGTTTCTAACAATATATATCATAACACCAAACTCGCTACAATTATTATTTATCGAGTTATTAGCAAATAATGGACGGATGTGCTACTCCGTCGGACGTTCGACGAAAATTTTTCTAAGTCCCACCGCCAAGAGGAAACTTTTTCCCTATCGGTCCTAGACGATTTTCGACGTGATATCACTGTAATATAGACGGTTTCTAACAATATATATCATAACACCAAACTCGCTACAATTATTATTTATCGAGTTATTAGCAAATAATGGACGGATGTGCTACTCCGTCGACAAAACTCTGGAAATTTTTCTAAGTCCCACCGCCAAGAGGAAACTTTTTCCCTATCGGTCCTAGACGATTTTCGACGTGATATCACTGTAATATAGACGGTTTCTAACAATATATATCATAACACCAAACTCGCTACAATTATTATTTATCGAGTTATTAGCAAATAATGGACGGATGTGCTACTCCGTCGGACGTTCGACGAAAATTTTTCTAAGTCCCACCGCCAAGAGGAAACTTTTTCCCTATCGGTCCTAGACGATTTTCGACGTGATATCACTGTAATATAGACGGTTTCTAACAATATATATCATAACACCAAACTCGCTACAATTATTATTTATCGAGTTATTAGCAAATAATGGACGGATGTGCTACTCCGTCGACAAAACTCTGGAAATTTTTCTAAGTCCCACCGCCAAGAGGAAACTTTTTCCCTATCGGTCCTAGACGATTTTCGACGTGATATCACTGTAATATAGACGGTTTCTAACAATATATATCATAACACCAAACTCGCTACAATTATTATTTATCGAGTTATTAGCAAATAATGGACGGATGTGCTACTCCGTCGGACGTTCGACGAAAATTTTTCTAAGTCCCACCGCCAAGAGGAAACTTTTTCCCTATCGGTCCTAGACGATTTTCGACGTGATATCACTGTAATATAGACGGTTTCTAACAATATATATCATAACACCAAACTCGCTACAATTATTATTTATCGAGTTATTAGCAAATAATGGACGGATGTGCTACTCCGTCGACAAAACTCTGGAAATTTTTCTAAGTCCCACCGCCAAGAGGAAACTTTTTCCCTATCGGTCCTAGACGATTTTCGACGTGATATCACTGTAATATAGACGGTTTCTAACAATATATATCATAACACCAAACTCGCTACAATTATTATTTATCGAGTTATTAGCAAATAATGGACGGATGTGCTACTCCGTCGGACGTTCGACGAAAATTTTTCTAAGTCCCACCGCCAAGAGGAAACTTTTTCCCTATCGGTCCTAGACGATTTTCGACGTGATATCACTGTAATATAGACGGTTTCTAACAATATATATCATAACACCAAACTCGCTACAATTATTATTTATCGAGTTATTAGCAAATAATGGACGGATGTGCTACTCCGTCGACAAAACTCTGGAAATTTTTCTAAGTCCCACCGCCAAGAGGAAACTTTTTCCCTATCGGTCCTAGACGATTTTCGACGTGATATCACTGTAATATAGACGGTTTCTAACAATATATATCATAACACCAAACTCGCTACAATTATTATTTATCGAGTTATTAGCAAATAATGGACGGATGTGCTACTCCGTCGACAAAACTCTGGAAATTTTTCTAAGTCCCACCGCCAAGAGGAAACTTTTTCCCTATCGGTCCTAGACGATTTTCGACGTGATATCACTGTAATATAGACGGTTTCTAACAATATATATCATAACACCAAACTCGCTACAATTATTATTTATCGAGTTATTAGCAAATAATGGACGGATGTGCTACTCCGTCGGACGTTCGACGAAAATTTTTCTAAGTCCCACCGCCAAGAGGAAACTTTTTCCCTATCGGTCCTAGACGATTTTCGACGTGATATCACTGTAATATAGACGGTTTCTAACAATATATATCATAACACCAAACTCGCTACAATTATTATTTATCGAGTTATTAGCAAATAATGGACGGATGTGCTACTCCGTCGACAAAACTCTGGAAATTTTTCTAAGTCCCACCGCCAAGAGGAAACTTTTTCCCTATCGGTCCTAGACGATTTTCGACGTGATATCACTGTAATATAGACGGTTTCTAACAATATATATCATAACACCAAACTCGCTACAATTATTATTTATCGAGTTATTAGCAAATAATGGACGGATGTGCTACTCCGTCGGACGTTCGACGAAAATTTTTCTAAGTCCCACCGCCAAGAGGAAACTTTTTCCCTATCGGTCCTAGACGATTTTCGACGTGATATCACTGTAATATAGACGGTTTCTAACAATATATATCATAACACCAAACTCGCTACAATTATTATTTATCGAGTTATTAGCAAATAATGGACGGATGTGCTACTCCGTCGGACGTTCGACGAAAATTTTTCTAAGTCCCACCGCCAAGAGGAAACTTTTTCCCTATCGGTCCTAGACGATTTTCGACGTGATATCACTGTAATATAGACGGTTTCTAACAATATATATCATAACACCAAACTCGCTACAATTATTATTTATCGAGTTATTAGCAAATAATGGACGGATGTGCTACTCCGTCGACAAAACTCTGGAAATTTTTCTAAGTCCCACCGCCAAGAGGAAACTTTTTCCCTATCGGTCCTAGACGATTTTCGACGTGATATCACTGTAATATAGACGGTTTCTAACAATATATATCATAACACCAAACTCGCTACAATTATTATTTATCGAGTTATTAGCAAATAATGGACGGATGTGCTACTCCGTCGGACGTTCGACGAAAATTTTTCTAAGTCCCACCGCCAAGAGGAAACTTTTTCCCTATCGGTCCTAGACGATTTTCGACGTGATATCACTGTAATATAGACGGTTTCTAACAATATATATCATAACACCAAACTCGCTACAATTATTATTTATCGAGTTATTAGCAAATAATGGACGGATGTGCTACTCCGTCGACAAAACTCTGGAAATTTTTCTAAGTCCCACCGCCAAGAGGAAACTTTTTCCCTATCGGTCCTAGACGATTTTCGACGTGATATCACTGTAATATAGACGGTTTCTAACAATATATATCATAACACCAAACTCGCTACAATTATTATTTATCGAGTTATTAGCAAATAATGGACGGATGTGCTACTCCGTCGACAAAACTCTGGAAATTTTTCTAAGTCCCACCGCCAAGAGGAAACTTTTTCCCTATCGGTCCTAGACGATTTTCGACGTGATATCACTGTAATATAGACGGTTTCTAACAATATATATCATAACACCAAACTCGCTACAATTATTATTTATCGAGTTATTAGCAAATAATGGACGGATGTGCTACTCCGTCGGACGTTCGACGAAAATTTTTCTAAGTCCCACCGCCAAGAGGAAACTTTTTCCCTATCGGTCCTAGACGATTTTCGACGTGATATCACTGTAATATAGACGGTTTCTAACAATATATATCATAACACCAAACTCGCTACAATTATTATTTATCGAGTTATTAGCAAATAATGGACGGATGTGCTACTCCGTCGGACGTTCGACGAAAATTTTTCTAAGTCCCACCGCCAAGAGGAAACTTTTTCCCTATCGGTCCTAGACGATTTTCGACGTGATATCACTGTAATATAGACGGTTTCTAACAATATATATCATAACACCAAACTCGCTACAATTATTATTTATCGAGTTATTAGCAAATAATGGACGGATGTGCTACTCCGTCGACAAAACTCTGGAAATTTTTCTAAGTCCCACCGCCAAGAGGAAACTTTTTCCCTATCGGTCCTAGACGATTTTCGACGTGATATCACTGTAATATAGACGGTTTCTAACAATATATATCATAACACCAAACTCGCTACAATTATTATTTATCGAGTTATTAGCAAATAATGGACGGATGTGCTACTCCGTCGGACGTTCGACGAAAATTTTTCTAAGTCCCACCGCCAAGAGGAAACTTTTTCCCTATCGGTCCTAGACGATTTTCGACGTGATATCACTGTAATATAGACGGTTTCTAACAATATATATCATAACACCAAACTCGCTACAATTATTATTTATCGAGTTATTAGCAAATAATGGACGGATGTGCTACTCCGTCGACAAAACTCTGGAAATTTTTCTAAGTCCCACCGCCAAGAGGAAACTTTTTCCCTATCGGTCCTAGACGATTTTCGACGTGATATCACTGTAATATAGACGGTTTCTAACAATATATATCATAACACCAAACTCGCTACAATTATTATTTATCGAGTTATTAGCAAATAATGGACGGATGTGCTACTCCGTCGGACGTTCGACGAAAATTTTTCTAAGTCCCACCGCCAAGAGGAAACTTTTTCCCTATCGGTCCTAGACGATTTTCGACGTGATATCACTGTAATATAGACGGTTTCTAACAATATATATCATAACACCAAACTCGCTACAATTATTATTTATCGAGTTATTAGCAAATAATGGACGGATGTGCTACTCCGTCGACAAAACTCTGGAAATTTTTCTAAGTCCCACCGCCAAGAGGAAACTTTTTCCCTATCGGTCCTAGACGATTTTCGACGTGATATCACTGTAATATAGACGGTTTCTAACAATATATATCATAACACCAAACTCGCTACAATTATTATTTATCGAGTTATTAGCAAATAATGGACGGATGTGCTACTCCGTCGGACGTTCGACGAAAATTTTTCTAAGTCCCACCGCCAAGAGGAAACTTTTTCCCTATCGGTCCTAGACGATTTTCGACGTGATATCACTGTAATATAGACGGTTTCTAACAATATATATCATAACACCAAACTCGCTACAATTATTATTTATCGAGTTATTAGCAAATAATGGACGGATGTGCTACTCCGTCGACAAAACTCTGGAAATTTTTCTAAGTCCCACCGCCAAGAGGAAACTTTTTCCCTATCGGTCCTAGACGATTTTCGACGTGATATCACTGTAATATAGACGGTTTCTAACAATATATATCATAACACCAAACTCGCTACAATTATTATTTATCGAGTTATTAGCAAATAATGGACGGATGTGCTACTCCGTCGGACGTTCGACGAAAATTTTTCTAAGTCCCACCGCCAAGAGGAAACTTTTTCCCTATCGGTCCTAGACGATTTTCGACGTGATATCACTGTAATATAGACGGTTTCTAACAATATATATCATAACACCAAACTCGCTACAATTATTATTTATCGAGTTATTAGCAAATAATGGACGGATGTGCTACTCCGTCGACAAAACTCTGGAAATTTTTCTAAGTCCCACCGCCAAGAGGAAACTTTTTCCCTATCGGTCCTAGACGATTTTCGACGTGATATCACTGTAATATAGACGGTTTCTAACAATATATATCATAACACCAAACTCGCTACAATTATTATTTATCGAGTTATTAGCAAATAATGGACGGATGTGCTACTCCGTCGACAAAACTCTGGAAATTTTTCTAAGTCCCACCGCCAAGAGGAAACTTTTTCCCTATCGGTCCTAGACGATTTTCGACGTGATATCACTGTAATATAGACGGTTTCTAACAATATATATCATAACACCAAACTCGCTACAATTATTATTTATCGAGTTATTAGCAAATAATGGACGGATGTGCTACTCCGTCGGACGTTCGACGAAAATTTTTCTAAGTCCCACCGCCAAGAGGAAACTTTTTCCCTATCGGTCC
>NW_027489081.1:55000-70000 GCF_050948215.1 Halictus rubicundus | reverse complement strand
GCCACATAAGGGCCATTCGGTCTAGGACACCGACCCGTGGCAATGCTGTGTAGAGAATAATTCGATACGAAGCACGGTACGAAACAGTCAAGACCGAAGTCTCGAGGCGCCCATGACTGCTTCTCGACCGAGATCGTAGAATAGCCACAGACGCGCGCTGCACCGACCGACTCGACCGAACCGTCGACTCTCTTATAGATACCGAACGGCCGGCCGGGACGCCGGCGCCGCGCGGTCAATAGCACGCGCGCTTATGGCCGCAAACCGCCGCGGCAACAGACCTCCCGGCGGGGCTGTTGGAACTTAGAGCGAAAAAAGTATAAAAATTTTTTTCACAAAATATAATAAATTTTAATATTTCTATATTATTTTACACAAAATAACCAACTTTTCATAATTCACCGAACTTTGAAAATTTTTCTAAGTCCCACAAATAAGAGGAAAATTTTTAAATATCGGTCCTAGACGATTTTCGACGTGATATCACTGTAATATAGACGGTTTCTAACAATATATATCATAACACCAAACTCGCTACAATTATTATTTATCGAGTTATTAGCAAATAATGGACGGATGTGCTACTCCGTCGGACGTTCGACGAAAATTTTTCTAAGTCCCACCGCCAAGAGGAAACTTTTTCCCTATCGGTCCTAGACGATTTTCGACGTGATATCACTGTAATATAGACGGTTTCTAACAATATATATCATAACACCAAACTCGCTACAATTATTATTTATCGAGTTATTAGCAAATAATGGACGGATGTGCTACTCCGTCGACAAAACTCTGGAAATTTTTCTAAGTCCCACCGCCAAGAGGAAACTTTTTCCCTATCGGTCCTAGACGATTTTCGACGTGATATCACTGTAATATAGACGGTTTCTAACAATATATATCATAACACCAAACTCGCTACAATTATTATTTATCGAGTTATTAGCAAATAATGGACGGATGTGCTACTCCGTCGGACGTTCGACGAAAATTTTTCTAAGTCCCACCGCCAAGAGGAAACTTTTTCCCTATCGGTCCTAGACGATTTTCGACGTGATATCACTGTAATATAGACGGTTTCTAACAATATATATCATAACACCAAACTCGCTACAATTATTATTTATCGAGTTATTAGCAAATAATGGACGGATGTGCTACTCCGTCGACAAAACTCTGGAAATTTTTCTAAGTCCCACCGCCAAGAGGAAACTTTTTCCCTATCGGTCCTAGACGATTTTCGACGTGATATCACTGTAATATAGACGGTTTCTAACAATATATATCATAACACCAAACTCGCTACAATTATTATTTATCGAGTTATTAGCAAATAATGGACGGATGTGCTACTCCGTCGGACGTTCGACGAAAATTTTTCTAAGTCCCACCGCCAAGAGGAAACTTTTTCCCTATCGGTCCTAGACGATTTTCGACGTGATATCACTGTAATATAGACGGTTTCTAACAATATATATCATAACACCAAACTCGCTACAATTATTATTTATCGAGTTATTAGCAAATAATGGACGGATGTGCTACTCCGTCGACAAAACTCTGGAAATTTTTCTAAGTCCCACCGCCAAGAGGAAACTTTTTCCCTATCGGTCCTAGACGATTTTCGACGTGATATCACTGTAATATAGACGGTTTCTAACAATATATATCATAACACCAAACTCGCTACAATTATTATTTATCGAGTTATTAGCAAATAATGGACGGATGTGCTACTCCGTCGGACGTTCGACGAAAATTTTTCTAAGTCCCACCGCCAAGAGGAAACTTTTTCCCTATCGGTCCTAGACGATTTTCGACGTGATATCACTGTAATATAGACGGTTTCTAACAATATATATCATAACACCAAACTCGCTACAATTATTATTTATCGAGTTATTAGCAAATAATGGACGGATGTGCTACTCCGTCGACAAAACTCTGGAAATTTTTCTAAGTCCCACCGCCAAGAGGAAACTTTTTCCCTATCGGTCCTAGACGATTTTCGACGTGATATCACTGTAATATAGACGGTTTCTAACAATATATATCATAACACCAAACTCGCTACAATTATTATTTATCGAGTTATTAGCAAATAATGGACGGATGTGCTACTCCGTCGGACGTTCGACGAAAATTTTTCTAAGTCCCACCGCCAAGAGGAAACTTTTTCCCTATCGGTCCTAGACGATTTTCGACGTGATATCACTGTAATATAGACGGTTTCTAACAATATATATCATAACACCAAACTCGCTACAATTATTATTTATCGAGTTATTAGCAAATAATGGACGGATGTGCTACTCCGTCGACAAAACTCTGGAAATTTTTCTAAGTCCCACCGCCAAGAGGAAACTTTTTCCCTATCGGTCCTAGACGATTTTCGACGTGATATCACTGTAATATAGACGGTTTCTAACAATATATATCATAACACCAAACTCGCTACAATTATTATTTATCGAGTTATTAGCAAATAATGGACGGATGTGCTACTCCGTCGGACGTTCGACGAAAATTTTTCTAAGTCCCACCGCCAAGAGGAAACTTTTTCCCTATCGGTCCTAGACGATTTTCGACGTGATATCACTGTAATATAGACGGTTTCTAACAATATATATCATAACACCAAACTCGCTACAATTATTATTTATCGAGTTATTAGCAAATAATGGACGGATGTGCTACTCCGTCGACAAAACTCTGGAAATTTTTCTAAGTCCCACCGCCAAGAGGAAACTTTTTCCCTATCGGTCCTAGACGATTTTCGACGTGATATCACTGTAATATAGACGGTTTCTAACAATATATATCATAACACCAAACTCGCTACAATTATTATTTATCGAGTTATTAGCAAATAATGGACGGATGTGCTACTCCGTCGGACGTTCGACGAAAATTTTTCTAAGTCCCACCGCCAAGAGGAAACTTTTTCCCTATCGGTCCTAGACGATTTTCGACGTGATATCACTGTAATATAGACGGTTTCTAACAATATATATCATAACACCAAACTCGCTACAATTATTATTTATCGAGTTATTAGCAAATAATGGACGGATGTGCTACTCCGTCGGACGTTCGACGAAAATTTTTCTAAGTCCCACCGCCAAGAGGAAACTTTTTCCCTATCGGTCCTAGACGATTTTCGACGTGATATCACTGTAATATAGACGGTTTCTAACAATATATATCATAACACCAAACTCGCTACAATTATTATTTATCGAGTTATTAGCAAATAATGGACGGATGTGCTACTCCGTCGGACGTTCGACGAAAATTTTTCTAAGTCCCACCGCCAAGAGGAAACTTTTTCCCTATCGGTCCTAGACGATTTTCGACGTGATATCACTGTAATATAGACGGTTTCTAACAATATATATCATAACACCAAACTCGCTACAATTATTATTTATCGAGTTATTAGCAAATAATGGACGGATGTGCTACTCCGTCGACAAAACTCTGGAAATTTTTCTAAGTCCCACCGCCAAGAGGAAACTTTTTCCCTATCGGTCCTAGACGATTTTCGACGTGATATCACTGTAATATAGACGGTTTCTAACAATATATATCATAACACCAAACTCGCTACAATTATTATTTATCGAGTTATTAGCAAATAATGGACGGATGTGCTACTCCGTCGGACGTTCGACGAAAATTTTTCTAAGTCCCACCGCCAAGAGGAAACTTTTTCCCTATCGGTCCTAGACGATTTTCGACGTGATATCACTGTAATATAGACGGTTTCTAACAATATATATCATAACACCAAACTCGCTACAATTATTATTTATCGAGTTATTAGCAAATAATGGACGGATGTGCTACTCCGTCGACAAAACTCTGGAAATTTTTCTAAGTCCCACCGCCAAGAGGAAACTTTTTCCCTATCGGTCCTAGACGATTTTCGACGTGATATCACTGTAATATAGACGGTTTCTAACAATATATATCATAACACCAAACTCGCTACAATTATTATTTATCGAGTTATTAGCAAATAATGGACGGATGTGCTACTCCGTCGGACGTTCGACGAAAATTTTTCTAAGTCCCACCGCCAAGAGGAAACTTTTTCCCTATCGGTCCTAGACGATTTTCGACGTGATATCACTGTAATATAGACGGTTTCTAACAATATATATCATAACACCAAACTCGCTACAATTATTATTTATCGAGTTATTAGCAAATAATGGACGGATGTGCTACTCCGTCGACAAAACTCTGGAAATTTTTCTAAGTCCCACCGCCAAGAGGAAACTTTTTCCCTATCGGTCCTAGACGATTTTCGACGTGATATCACTGTAATATAGACGGTTTCTAACAATATATATCATAACACCAAACTCGCTACAATTATTATTTATCGAGTTATTAGCAAATAATGGACGGATGTGCTACTCCGTCGGACGTTCGACGAAAATTTTTCTAAGTCCCACCGCCAAGAGGAAACTTTTTCCCTATCGGTCCTAGACGATTTTCGACGTGATATCACTGTAATATAGACGGTTTCTAACAATATATATCATAACACCAAACTCGCTACAATTATTATTTATCGAGTTATTAGCAAATAATGGACGGATGTGCTACTCCGTCGACAAAACTCTGGAAATTTTTCTAAGTCCCACCGCCAAGAGGAAACTTTTTCCCTATCGGTCCTAGACGATTTTCGACGTGATATCACTGTAATATAGACGGTTTCTAACAATATATATCATAACACCAAACTCGCTACAATTATTATTTATCGAGTTATTAGCAAATAATGGACGGATGTGCTACTCCGTCGACAAAACTCTGGAAATTTTTCTAAGTCCCACCGCCAAGAGGAAACTTTTTCCCTATCGGTCCTAGACGATTTTCGACGTGATATCACTGTAATATAGACGGTTTCTAACAATATATATCATAACACCAAACTCGCTACAATTATTATTTATCGAGTTATTAGCAAATAATGGACGGATGTGCTACTCCGTCGGACGTTCGACGAAAATTTTTCTAAGTCCCACCGCCAAGAGGAAACTTTTTCCCTATCGGTCCTAGACGATTTTCGACGTGATATCACTGTAATATAGACGGTTTCTAACAATATATATCATAACACCAAACTCGCTACAATTATTATTTATCGAGTTATTAGCAAATAATGGACGGATGTGCTACTCCGTCGACAAAACTCTGGAAATTTTTCTAAGTCCCACCGCCAAGAGGAAACTTTTTCCCTATCGGTCCTAGACGATTTTCGACGTGATATCACTGTAATATAGACGGTTTCTAACAATATATATCATAACACCAAACTCGCTACAATTATTATTTATCGAGTTATTAGCAAATAATGGACGGATGTGCTACTCCGTCGGACGTTCGACGAAAATTTTTCTAAGTCCCACCGCCAAGAGGAAACTTTTTCCCTATCGGTCCTAGACGATTTTCGACGTGATATCACTGTAATATAGACGGTTTCTAACAATATATATCATAACACCAAACTCGCTACAATTATTATTTATCGAGTTATTAGCAAATAATGGACGGATGTGCTACTCCGTCGACAAAACTCTGGAAATTTTTCTAAGTCCCACCGCCAAGAGGAAACTTTTTCCCTATCGGTCCTAGACGATTTTCGACGTGATATCACTGTAATATAGACGGTTTCTAACAATATATATCATAACACCAAACTCGCTACAATTATTATTTATCGAGTTATTAGCAAATAATGGACGGATGTGCTACTCCGTCGGACGTTCGACGAAAATTTTTCTAAGTCCCACCGCCAAGAGGAAACTTTTTCCCTATCGGTCCTAGACGATTTTCGACGTGATATCACTGTAATATAGACGGTTTCTAACAATATATATCATAACACCAAACTCGCTACAATTATTATTTATCGAGTTATTAGCAAATAATGGACGGATGTGCTACTCCGTCGGACGTTCGACGAAAATTTTTCTAAGTCCCACCGCCAAGAGGAAACTTTTTCCCTATCGGTCCTAGACGATTTTCGACGTGATATCACTGTAATATAGACGGTTTCTAACAATATATATCATAACACCAAACTCGCTACAATTATTATTTATCGAGTTATTAGCAAATAATGGACGGATGTGCTACTCCGTCGACAAAACTCTGGAAATTTTTCTAAGTCCCACCGCCAAGAGGAAACTTTTTCCCTATCGGTCCTAGACGATTTTCGACGTGATATCACTGTAATATAGACGGTTTCTAACAATATATATCATAACACCAAACTCGCTACAATTATTATTTATCGAGTTATTAGCAAATAATGGACGGATGTGCTACTCCGTCGGACGTTCGACGAAAATTTTTCTAAGTCCCACCGCCAAGAGGAAACTTTTTCCCTATCGGTCCTAGACGATTTTCGACGTGATATCACTGTAATATAGACGGTTTCTAACAATATATATCATAACACCAAACTCGCTACAATTATTATTTATCGAGTTATTAGCAAATAATGGACGGATGTGCTACTCCGTCGGACGTTCGACGAAAATTTTTCTAAGTCCCACCGCCAAGAGGAAACTTTTTCCCTATCGGTCCTAGACGATTTTCGACGTGATATCACTGTAATATAGACGGTTTCTAACAATATATATCATAACACCAAACTCGCTACAATTATTATTTATCGAGTTATTAGCAAATAATGGACGGATGTGCTACTCCGTCGGACGTTCGACGAAAATTTTTCTAAGTCCCACCGCCAAGAGGAAACTTTTTCCCTATCGGTCCTAGACGATTTTCGACGTGATATCACTGTAATATAGACGGTTTCTAACAATATATATCATAACACCAAACTCGCTACAATTATTATTTATCGAGTTATTAGCAAATAATGGACGGATGTGCTACTCCGTCGACAAAACTCTGGAAATTTTTCTAAGTCCCACCGCCAAGAGGAAACTTTTTCCCTATCGGTCCTAGACGATTTTCGACGTGATATCACTGTAATATAGACGGTTTCTAACAATATATATCATAACACCAAACTCGCTACAATTATTATTTATCGAGTTATTAGCAAATAATGGACGGATGTGCTACTCCGTCGACAAAACTCTGGAAATTTTTCTAAGTCCCACCGCCAAGAGGAAACTTTTTCCCTATCGGTCCTAGACGATTTTCGACGTGATATCACTGTAATATAGACGGTTTCTAACAATATATATCATAACACCAAACTCGCTACAATTATTATTTATCGAGTTATTAGCAAATAATGGACGGATGTGCTACTCCGTCGGACGTTCGACGAAAATTTTTCTAAGTCCCACCGCCAAGAGGAAACTTTTTCCCTATCGGTCCTAGACGATTTTCGACGTGATATCACTGTAATATAGACGGTTTCTAACAATATATATCATAACACCAAACTCGCTACAATTATTATTTATCGAGTTATTAGCAAATAATGGACGGATGTGCTACTCCGTCGACAAAACTCTGGAAATTTTTCTAAGTCCCACCGCCAAGAGGAAACTTTTTCCCTATCGGTCCTAGACGATTTTCGACGTGATATCACTGTAATATAGACGGTTTCTAACAATATATATCATAACACCAAACTCGCTACAATTATTATTTATCGAGTTATTAGCAAATAATGGACGGATGTGCTACTCCGTCGGACGTTCGACGAAAATTTTTCTAAGTCCCACCGCCAAGAGGAAACTTTTTCCCTATCGGTCCTAGACGATTTTCGACGTGATATCACTGTAATATAGACGGTTTCTAACAATATATATCATAACACCAAACTCGCTACAATTATTATTTATCGAGTTATTAGCAAATAATGGACGGATGTGCTACTCCGTCGACAAAACTCTGGAAATTTTTCTAAGTCCCACCGCCAAGAGGAAACTTTTTCCCTATCGGTCCTAGACGATTTTCGACGTGATATCACTGTAATATAGACGGTTTCTAACAATATATATCATAACACCAAACTCGCTACAATTATTATTTATCGAGTTATTAGCAAATAATGGACGGATGTGCTACTCCGTCGACAAAACTCTGGAAATTTTTCTAAGTCCCACCGCCAAGAGGAAACTTTTTCCCTATCGGTCCTAGACGATTTTCGACGTGATATCACTGTAATATAGACGGTTTCTAACAATATATATCATAACACCAAACTCGCTACAATTATTATTTATCGAGTTATTAGCAAATAATGGACGGATGTGCTACTCCGTCGGACGTTCGCTGGAAATTTTTCTAAGTCCCACCGCCAAGAGGAAACTTTTTCCCTATCGGTCCTAGACGATTTTCGACGTGATATCACTGTAATATAGACGGTTTCTAACAATATATATCATAACACCAAACTCGCTACAATTATTATTTATCGAGTTATTAGCAAATAATGGACGGATGTGCTACTCCGTCGACAAAACTCTGGAAATTTTTCTAAGTCCCACCGCCAAGAGGAAACTTTTTCCCTATCGGTCCTAGACGATTTTCGACGTGATATCACTGTAATATAGACGGTTTCTAACAATATATATCATAACACCAAACTCGCTACAATTATTATTTATCGAGTTATTAGCAAATAATGGACGGATGTGCTACTCCGTCGGACGTTCGACGAAAATTTTTCTAAGTCCCACCGCCAAGAGGAAACTTTTTCCCTATCGGTCCTAGACGATTTTCGACGTGATATCACTGTAATATAGACGGTTTCTAACAATATATATCATAACACCAAACTCGCTACAATTATTATTTATCGAGTTATTAGCAAATAATGGACGGATGTGCTACTCCGTCGACAAAACTCTGGAAATTTTTCTAAGCCCACCGCCAAGAGGAAACTTTTTCCCTATCGGTCCTAGACGATTTTCGACGTGATATCACTGTAATATAGACGGTTTCTAACAATAATCATAACACCAAACTCGCTACAATTATTATTTATCGAGTTATTAGCAAATAATGGACGGATGTGCTACTCCGTCGACAAAACTCTGGAAATTTTTCTAAGTCCCACCGCCAAGAGGAAACTTTTTCCCTATCGGTCCTAGACGATTTTCGACGTGATATCACTGTAATATAGACGGTTTCTAACAATATATATCATAACACCAAACTCGCTACAATTATTATTTATCGAGTTATTAGCAAATAATGGACGGATGTGCTACTCCGTCGGACGTTCGACGAAAATTTTTCTAAGTCCCACCGCCAAGAGGAAACTTTTTCCCTATCGGTCCTAGACGATTTTCGACGTGATATCACTGTAATATAGACGGTTTCTAACAATATATATCATAACACCAAACTCGCTACAATTATTATTTATCGAGTTATTAGCAAATAATGGACGGATGTGCTACTCCGTCGGACGTTCGACGAAAATTTTTCTAAGTCCCACCGCCAAGAGGAAACTTTTTCCCTATCGGTCCTAGACGATTTTCGACGTGATATCACTGTAATATAGACGGTTTCTAACAATATATATCATAACACCAAACTCGCTACAATTATTATTTATCGAGTTATTAGCAAATAATGGACGGATGTGCTACTCCGTCGACAAAACTCTGGAAATTTTTCTAAGTCCCACCGCCAAGAGGAAACTTTTTCCCTATCGGTCCTAGACGATTTTCGACGTGATATCACTGTAATATAGACGGTTTCTAACAATATATATCATAACACCAAACTCGCTACAATTATTATTTATCGAGTTATTAGCAAATAATGGACGGATGTGCTACTCCGTCGGACGTTCGACGAAAATTTTTCTAAGTCCCACCGCCAAGAGGAAACTTTTTCCCTATCGGTCCTAGACGATTTTCGACGTGATATCACTGTAATATAGACGGTTTCTAACAATATATATCATAACACCAAACTCGCTACAATTATTATTTATCGAGTTATTAGCAAATAATGGACGGATGTGCTACTCCGTCGACAAAACTCTGGAAATTTTTCTAAGTCCCACCGCCAAGAGGAAACTTTTTCCCTATCGGTCCTAGACGATTTTCGACGTGATATCACTGTAATATAGACGGTTTCTAACAATATATATCATAACACCAAACTCGCTACAATTATTATTTATCGAGTTATTAGCAAATAATGGACGGATGTGCTACTCCGTCGACAAAACTCTGGAAATTTTTCTAAGTCCCACCGCCAAGAGGAAACTTTTTCCCTATCGGTCCTAGACGATTTTCGACGTGATATCACTGTAATATAGACGGTTTCTAACAATATATATCATAACACCAAACTCGCTACAATTATTATTTATCGAGTTATTAGCAAATAATGGACGGATGTGCTACTCCGTCGGACGTTCGACGAAAATTTTTCTAAGTCCCACCGCCAAGAGGAAACTTTTTCCCTATCGGTCCTAGACGATTTTCGACGTGATATCACTGTAATATAGACGGTTTCTAACAATATATATCATAACACCAAACTCGCTACAATTATTATTTATCGAGTTATTAGCAAATAATGGACGGATGTGCTACTCCGTCGACAAAACTCTGGAAATTTTTCTAAGTCCCACCGCCAAGAGGAAACTTTTTCCCTATCGGTCCTAGACGATTTTCGACGTGATATCACTGTAATATAGACGGTTTCTAACAATATATATCATAACACCAAACTCGCTACAATTATTATTTATCGAGTTATTAGCAAATAATGGACGGATGTGCTACTCCGTCGACAAAACTCTGGAAATTTTTCTAAGTCCCACCGCCAAGAGGAAACTTTTTCCCTATCGGTCCTAGACGATTTTCGACGTGATATCACTGTAATATAGACGGTTTCTAACAATATATATCATAACACCAAACTCGCTACAATTATTATTTATCGAGTTATTAGCAAATAATGGACGGATGTGCTACTCCGTCGCACGTTCGACGAAAATTTTTCTAAGTCCCACCGCCAAGAGGAAACTTTTTCCCTATCGGTCCTAGACGATTTTCGACGTGATATCACTGTAATATAGACGGTTTCTAACAATATATATCATAACACCAAACTCGCTACAATTATTATTTATCGAGTTATTAGCAAATAATGGACGGATGTGCTACTCCGTCGACAAAACTCTGGAAATTTTTCTAAGTCCCACCGCCAAGAGGAAACTTTTTCCCTATCGGTCCTAGACGATTTTCGACGTGATATCACTGTAATATAGACGGTTTCTAACAATATATATCATAACACCAAACTCGCTACAATTATTATTTATCGAGTTATTAGCAAATAATGGACGGATGTGCTACTCCGTCGGACGTTCGACGAAAATTTTTCTAAGTCCCACCGCCAAGAGGAAACTTTTTCCCTATCGGTCCTAGACGATTTTCGACGTGATATCACTGTAATATAGACGGTTTCTAACAATATATATCATAACACCAAACTCGCTACAATTATTATTTATCGAGTTATTAGCAAATAATGGACGGATGTGCTACTCCGTCGACAAAACTCTGGAAATTTTTCTAAGTCCCACCGCCAAGAGGAAACTTTTTCCCTATCGGTCCTAGACGATTTTCGACGTGATATCACTGTAATATAGACGGTTTCTAACAATATATATCATAACACCAAACTCGCTACAATTATTATTTATCGAGTTATTAGCAAATAATGGACGGATGTGCTACTCCGTCGGACGTTCGACGAAAATTTTTCTAAGTCCCACCGCCAAGAGGAAACTTTTTCCCTATCGGTCCTAGACGATTTTCGACGTGATATCACTGTAATATAGACGGTTTCTAACAATATATATCATAACACCAAACTCGCTACAATTATTATTTATCGAGTTATTAGCAAATAATGGACGGATGTGCTACTCCGTCGACAAAACTCTGGAAATTTTTCTAAGTCCCACCGCCAAGAGGAAACTTTTTCCCTATCGGTCCTAGACGATTTTCGACGTGATATCACTGTAATATAGACGGTTTCTAACAATATATATCATAACACCAAACTCGCTACAATTATTATTTATCGAGTTATTAGCAAATAATGGACGGATGTGCTACTCCGTCGACAAAACTCTGGAAATTTTTCTAAGTCCCACCGCCAAGAGGAAACTTTTTCCCTATCGGTCCTAGACGATTTTCGACGTGATATCACTGTAATATAGACGGTTTCTAACAATATATATCATAACACCAAACTCGCTACAATTATTATTTATCGAGTTATTAGCAAATAATGGACGGATGTGCTACTCCGTCGGACGTTCGACGAAAATTTTTCTAAGTCCCACCGCCAAGAGGAAACTTTTTCCCTATCGGTCCTAGACGATTTTCGACGTGATATCACTGTAATATAGACGGTTTCTAACAATATATATCATAACACCAAACTCGCTACAATTATTATTTATCGAGTTATTAGCAAATAATGGACGGATGTGCTACTCCGTCGACAAAACTCTGGAAATTTTTCTAAGTCCCACCGCCAAGAGGAAACTTTTTCCCTATCGGTCCTAGACGATTTTCGACGTGATATCACTGTAATATAGACGGTTTCTAACAATATATATCATAACACCAAACTCGCTACAATTATTATTTATCGAGTTATTAGCAAATAATGGACGGATGTGCTACTCCGTCGACAAAACTCTGGAAATTTTTCTAAGTCCCACCGCCAAGAGGAAACTTTTTCCCTATCGGTCCTAGACGATTTTCGACGTGATATCACTGTAATATAGACGGTTTCTAACAATATATATCATAACACCAAACTCGCTACAATTATTATTTATCGAGTTATTAGCAAATAATGGACGGATGTGCTACTCCGTCGGACGTTCGACGAAAATTTTTCTAAGTCCCACCGCCAAGAGGAAACTTTTTCCCTATCGGTCCTAGACGATTTTCGACGTGATATCACTGTAATATAGACGGTTTCTAACAATATATATCATAACACCAAACTCGCTACAATTATTATTTATCGAGTTATTAGCAAATAATGGACGGATGTGCTACTCCGTCGACAAAACTCTGGAAATTTTTCTAAGTCCCACCGCCAAGAGGAAACTTTTTCCCTATCGGTCCTAGACGATTTTCGACGTGATATCACTGTAATATAGACGGTTTCTAACAATATATATCATAACACCAAACTCGCTACAATTATTATTTATCGAGTTATTAGCAAATAATGGACGGATGTGCTACTCCGTCGGACGTTCGACGAAAATTTTTCTAAGTCCCACCGCCAAGAGGAAACTTTTTCCCTATCGGTCCTAGACGATTTTCGACGTGATATCACTGTAATATAGACGGTTTCTAACAATATATATCATAACACCAAACTCGCTACAATTATTATTTATCGAGTTATTAGCAAATAATGGACGGATGTGCTACTCCGTCGACAAAACTCTGGAAATTTTTCTAAGTCCCACCGCCAAGAGGAAACTTTTTCCCTATCGGTCCTAGACGATTTTCGACGTGATATCACTGTAATATAGACGGTTTCTAACAATATATATCATAACACCAAACTCGCTACAATTATTATTTATCGAGTTATTAGCAAATAATGGACGGATGTGCTACTCCGTCGACAAAACTCTGGAAATTTTTCTAAGTCCCACCGCCAAGAGGAAACTTTTTCCCTATCGGTCCTAGACGATTTTCGACGTGATATCACTGTAATATAGACGGTTTCTAACAATATATATCATAACACCAAACTCGCTACAATTATTATTTATCGAGTTATTAGCAAATAATGGACGGATGTGCTACTCCGTCGACAAAACTCTGGAAATTTTTCTAAGTCCCACCGCCAAGAGGAAACTTTTTCCCTATCGGTCCTAGACGATTTTCGACGTGATATCACTGTAATATAGACGGTTTCTAACAATATATATCATAACACCAAACTCGCTACAATTATTATTTATCGAGT
Organism: Halictus rubicundus; assembly: GCF_050948215.1. Taxonomy (NCBI): domain Eukaryota; kingdom Metazoa; phylum Arthropoda; class Insecta; order Hymenoptera; family Halictidae; genus Halictus; species Halictus rubicundus. Next base: position 56,008 of record NW_027489081.1, on the reverse strand, counting down.
TATTAGCAAATAATGGACGGATGTGCTACTCCGTCGGACGTTCGACGAAAATTTTTCTAAGTCCCACCGCCAAGAGGAAACTTTTTCCCTATCGGTCCTAGACGATTTTCGACGTGATATCACTGTAATATAGACGGTTTCTAACAATATATATCATAACACCAAACTCGCTACAATTATTATTTATCGAGTTATTAGCAAATAATGGACGGATGTGCTACTCCGTCGACAAAACTCTGGAAATTTTTCTAAGTCCCACCGCCAAGAGGAAACTTTTTCCCTATCGGTCCTAGACGATTTTCGACGTGATATCACTGTAATATAGACGGTTTCTAACAATATATATCATAACACCAAACTCGCTACAATTATTATTTATCGAGTTATTAGCAAATAATGGACGGATGTGCTACTCCGTCGGACGTTCGACGAAAATTTTTCTAAGTCCCACCGCCAAGAGGAAACTTTTTCCCTATCGGTCCTAGACGATTTTCGACGTGATATCACTGTAATATAGACGGTTTCTAACAATATATATCATAACACCAAACTCGCTACAATTATTATTTATCGAGTTATTAGCAAATAATGGACGGATGTGCTACTCCGTCGACAAAACTCTGGAAATTTTTCTAAGTCCCACCGCCAAGAGGAAACTTTTTCCCTATCGGTCCTAGACGATTTTCGACGTGATATCACTGTAATATAGACGGTTTCTAACAATATATATCATAACACCAAACTCGCTACAATTATTATTTATCGAGTTATTAGCAAATAATGGACTTGAGTAGGGTGACACCCGGCCGTACTACATTCTGTTCTACAAATTGCACGGGTAAACGGCGGTTGGAAATGATGCTCCGTATTGTTAGTTAGTGTATCCCCGAAGGTCTATGCGTACCGCAGCGTTGGATTGACGAGGTTCCCTCTGTCTCTATCTTTTTTTTTCTCTACGATAGCATGTATCGCGTTGACAAACGACTAGGAAGCGTGTTTACCGAGTTA
>NW_027489081.1:45000-50000 GCF_050948215.1 Halictus rubicundus | reverse complement strand
GATAGGGACAGAGGGAATCTCGTTAATCCATTCATGCGCGTCACTAATTAGATGACGAGGCATTTGGCTATATCCTGTGTCTTTCTGAGTAGAAATTGCGACATAATTCCGAGGAACCCCCTCGTAGGGATATTAACGTTAAAAAAGAAAATTGTAAAATAGTAAAACATCTGTATGTTTAGAGCGCTAGTAAAATAGTATTCGTTATTAAGCTGATAACATCTGAATTTGCTATAGCAAATGATAGAGTGTTATCAGTTTATTCTTAATTTATAGTACTAAGTCTTTTGATTAAAATTAATGCTAAAATTTTAAAATTATTTTGTTCAACGCTAAAATTAAAGTTAACAACCTAAACTATTTATTTACAATTAAATGTGACATGCATTATTGTTAAGTCCGCACCTTATCATAGTCTAAAAATATATTTGAAATTTCTATGGAACTGCGCAACGCCATTAGAGCAATCGTTTTTGCGTCGTTATTTGATATTCCTAATTCTTTTAGGTTCTTTTTCGTGGAGAGAGGAATTGTTCCTCTGCTACCTATAACTATTGGCAGAACTTTTCCTTCCGTTAAGTTTCTTTTCCTCAGTATATGACGCAAGCAGCTGGTATATTTGTCGATTTTCTCATCGTTCGCTTGCTGGAGGTAGTCGCGATTTTCATAGCGGACAGTTATGTCGACTACGAAAGACCTTCTCTCTTTGTTTACGATGAGATCCGGTTTGCATAGCGTACTACCCAAGTTAACGGAAGGTTCAACCAGTACTCGGTTATTTTCAGTTTCTACAAGTTTTTCTGCTAGGAAATCCCTTATTTCGTTATGGCGTTTAATGCGCAGTTCTTTTGTATGCAGACATAAACCTAAGATGTGGCCCAGGGTCTCTGGCTGGGCGTGACATCTTCTGCATTTTATATCAGTGCTTTTATGCGCCCTAGCTAATGCAACTCTTGTGCCAAATGTATTCGTTCGCAGGCGTATGGCGTCAATAAATCTAGATGGCTTTAGTATGTTATAATTCGTTAGCCAGGAATTACCTATTCGGTCCTCTGTGAAATTCTTGACACCATGTCCTTGGCTTCTTAGATTTGCCCATTGGTCTATATTTTCCTTTTTCAATCTCTTTTTCGCTTTCTCAATGTCTTCTATACTTGCCGGCCAGTTTATTCTAAGCGAGTTTGCTATAGTTTTGTATTTTTTTTCTAATTTATCATTTAAAATTAGTGAGACTGCCGGGTCTATTGAATTTTTCATTTTGATTGCTGTTTTCAATATCGATAGTTTAATGATGTGTTCAAATTTGGGGAGGCCAAGGCCACCATTATATTTTTCAGTATAGAAGAATCCTGTAGCAGTGGATGGCACAAGATGCAATATTTCTTTAATTTGTTGCCTTACTTCATTGTCTAATAATTTAAGGACTGCTTCGCATGGCGGGCTAACTAGGAGACCGTATATGCATCGAGGTAAAATGTGTGTGACTAGTAATTCTACTTTTTGCTGCGGTTTTAGACAGAGTCTTCTCACACGTTTAATTATTTTAATGATTTCGGGGACCATTATGCCCATATAAATGCCTTTCCAAGGACCCACATTTGCACCTAGATATTTAAAGATATCGTCCGGCTCGACGTTTGGAATTATTATACCATTACTGGAGCTTATTTTGGGATCGCTGATATACCAGGTATCTTTTTTTGTTGTAATTTGGAAACAGGAGCACTTTTCCGCTGATATGTGCATACCTAGATGGTCCAGGTATTGGTTTACTAAGTGCAATTGTTTTTGTGCTTCCTTAGAATCTTTGCCGAGAAGGACAATATCATCTGCGAAAGCCAGTACTGATGCTTTCGTCACTTCATTCACATTAATGCCTTCTGTTTTCTCTTCTAGGGCTTCCAGCAAAGGTTCTAGGCATAAATTGAATAGCAGCGGAGATAAAGGATCTCCTTGTTTTACACCTCTAAGCATATTGATATTTACAATTTCTTTATTTCTCGCTTTAATATTTGTCGTGCAATTTTCGTACATTTTAGTTATTAGATTAATTATTGATAGTGGTACGCCCTTTTTATTTAAAGCCCTCTTTAGTGCAGAATGTGGAATTGAATCAAAGGCTTTTGAAATATCTACTATTGTAAATATTCCTCCACTATCTTGTTTACATTGTTCAATTGCTTCGTTAAATAAAGCGATGTTGTATTTGCAACCATCTTCTGAGGTGAAGCCTTTTTGCCGCATGTTCTGGATGATAAAACTTCTCAGTCGAGCATCTATTATGGCTGAGAAAATTCGACTTAACATCGAACTGATCGTAATTGGTCGCCAATTACTTACGTTTTCAAGGTCTTTACCCACTTTTGGAATTAAAGTGGTGCGGTTCGTCTTCCAGCATTCAGGGTAGTGGTTGCTATAAAGAAGTATGTTATATATTGTTGCTAGGAGTATTGGTACTCCTGGTTTGCATAGGTGTCTTTTTTGTACGCTGTCAGGACCTCCTGCAGATTTCGTTCTTATTTTCTTTATTTTTCCTATTATTTCCTCGATTTTAACCGGTGGGAAGGTATCCATCAGCGTACGTGGTGTGATATTATTAATGTTATTAGAGATAGTGGGGCCTGGTGTCTCCCATAGGCTCTGGTATAGTTTCTTTATTTCCACAGCAGGAGGCGGTTGTATAGGTGGTTCTAAAATTGACATATCGCCACTCACCGCCATTTCAGCTAGTCTTTTAGGGCATTCTTTATACATTAGTTGGCACCTTGCATAAGTAAATCTTTTGCGCTGATTTGTGTTGTTTCTCCTAATTGTATTTTTATTCTTGTTTTTATTTATATTGTTGTTGTTTTTATTTACATTGTTGCTGTTTTTATTTACATTGTTGCTGTTTTTATTTACCTCTTGGTTACCTAATTTTACCTCGTTGTTTTTACATTTATTTTTATTCTTATTTTTACTTACTTTAATACGGCACTGATTTTCTGTTTTAGCTGTATTATGATTGTTAGTTTTGTCAGTATCATTTTCTGATAATAGATATGGGATCAAAGTATCGGAGATATATACATTTATTTTATATCCCATTTCTGTTGGTTCAGTGGGAGAAGATTCCCATATATCGATTAGTTTCTTATATATATTTTTAATTTCAGCCGGTATGTTTTCATTCTTTATTTTGTTTATCGCATTCTGGAGTGTACGGAGCCATTCATTGTAGTCTGTATCATTCTCCATCTGGTTTGGTCCTTCATTAGCTTCGACGAACACCTCCTCCGATGTGTCAGACGACGGCTGCAGCGTGTGTGTGATCTCTTCGGAGGGCGTTGTATTAATTTCAGGGCTGTGATTCTCTGAGTTACTCGCTGTGGTCGTCTCGCTTTGCTGTCGGAGTTCTCTACGTTTGTCGCTAATTTGTTTCATTGTCTTATTAGTAATATATTTCTTTATATGTACGTTCGGCTGTTTGTAATTATAGTATTTAATGTCTAATTTTTTCAACATTTCGATTTCTTCGTCAGACCAAACCTTTTTATGTTTGCCTCTTGCGTTACTGTTTGGTTCACTCGCATCTTTAAGCTTCTGTTCATTTTGCCTTTTTTCATTCCGTACCGCTGGATGTTTGATTCTTTCGTGGGTGGATAGGCCCCTCTTCGTATCAAAAGACATGGGGCAGGATTCGCATTTGAATTGCTTTAGCCCGGGGTCTACTTCTGGTCCTTTGCATACAGGGTAGTGACATCGCACACCGTGTAATTTTATAAAGGCCTTATTACACTTAAGACACGCCCATCGCACTTCATCTAGTAAGTGATGTAATTCCAGGTGTTTTTCTAGATCTGACGGATTTATGAATGTGAAATTCTTTTGTAGCTTTTCACAGAAGGGACATTTAGTGTCATCATTTGTGAACGGGATATGAATTACAGTAATGGGAGGTCCAGAATTCGTATCCATTTTACTAGCCGAGTCGTTATTAGTTATCCCCTCCAGAGCGGAAGCTTCCGCCACGACATTCCCGGGATGAGGAGATGTCGCGTCCGAGGCTTTATTGTAATTGTTACTTGAGGCCATTTTGTTTATTTTAGGTTATTTCCCTTTCATTTTGGTTCCAATTGTAGGTCTTCTCGTGTCCAAGGTAAAAGCCTAGGTCATAATAATAATAAACCGTCCGCCGTTCAAAACGTTAAACATGTTTATGTTAAGTAAACATTCCTCCATATATTAACAGGGAATTTCCTGCTGTCGGATAACCGATGAGATAGGAAAAGACGTTCTTTTTTTTTTTTTATTTCAATAATTCCCGAGGCGGTTTCGGTGATGGAACATTTCTGTTCCTATTCTACCGCTTCTTATTCCCTTAAGGGTTGATTTGGGAGGATAGGTGTTAGGTCCTCTCCTTGTGGTGCGGTAGTCGCTGCACTCCATTTAGCCGTGGCCGATTCCTCCGCAGATAGCGCTAGACTCCCCGGACGGACCCACCACGTTGACCAGCGGGAACCTCGAGGAGGTAGGTCGTGCAACTTGGATGGTGAGAGGCTAGGGGCCTAAAGGCCTGTATTGCGCATCACCATCCCTTGTAACCATGGCTCTCGGTTAAGAGAGTCATAGTTACTCCCGCCGTTTACCCGCGCTTTTTTGAATTTCTTCACGTTGACATTCAGAGCACTGGGCAGAAATCACATTGCGTCAACACCCGTGGGGGCCATCGCAATGCTTTGTTTTAATTAGACAGTCGGATTCCCCTAGTCCGTGCCAGTTCTGAGCTGAGCGTTGAATGGCGGCCGAAGAGGACGACCGTTCAAGACGGAAGCCTCGCAGCAAGGAAGATCCGCGGGAGGCCAAGGCACGGGACCGAGCTCGGATTCGCAATAATGTGTTCACCTCGCCCAGGCCCGGCACGTCAGCCAGACCCGCTTCCCGACCAAGCCCGACACGCCCCGCTCCTCAGAGCCAATCCTTATTCCGAAGTTACGGATCCAATTTGCCGACTTCCCTTA
>NW_027489081.1:35000-37500 GCF_050948215.1 Halictus rubicundus | reverse complement strand
CGTTCCTACCATCTCTGGTCGGAACTCTGTTTTGCATGTATTAGCTCTAGAATTACCACAGTTATCCAAGTAAATGTGGGTACGATCTAAGAAACCATAACTGATTTAATGAGCCATTCGCGGTTTCACCTTAATGCGGCATGTACTGAGACATGCATGGCTTAATCTTTGAGACAAGCATATGACTACTGGCAGGATCAACCAGGGAGCTTCGACAATTTTTCGAATGTCTTCGCCGCCAGCTCTCTTCGAGACAGGTCGACGACACTTTTTCTTCCAATCATATATATATTTTATACTCGTGCAAATTCTCAGAGAACCTTTTGCACGAGATACATATATCTTCTCTTCTCTATAAATATTCAACCTCGAACAAATTCCTTTTCAAATATACCTCCTCCTCCTCTGCGTTCTCGGTTTCTCAATTTTATACGTATATCTTGAACAAGACTTTCTTATAAATATCTTATCTTGTTCAGATATTTTACTTGTTTCAACTTTCTTATAAATATCTTATTGAAACAAGTTTCATACATTCGTTTCGTATAATAACATGGTTTGCCTAATCGTGGAGGCGCGTATAGTTCCAAACATGGATCGCGGAAGCACGTAACCACTGCGCTGGACAAAATCGACACAAGTGCCGAGGAAGCGCGGACAGGACGCATGCTGGACTGCGAGAAACCGTGTTCTTCTGCTCGCGCTGGGCATAAACGAAATAGGACACCTCTATTATTTAACGAATTTTTCTCTTTATTCTGTCTTTAAAAGACAGAATTTTTTTTCTCTTTAACTCTATTTTCTCTTTTTCATACCTTAGTCGCTCGGACATAAGAGTTGATGCTCAGTTAGTACGAGTAAACACAAAAGTGAATACAAGTCACCAACCTCCACTAAGGGAAGGCTCGCCACATAAGGGCCATTCGGTCTAGGACACCGACCCGTGGCAATGCTGTGTAGAGAATAATTCGATACGAAGCACGGTACGAAACAGTCAAGACCGAAGTCTCGAGGCGCCCATGACTGCTTCTCGACCGAGATCGTAGAATAGCCACAGACGCGCGCTGCACCGACCGACTCGACCGAACCGTCGACTCTCTTATAGATACCGAACGGCCGGCCGGGACGCCGGCGCCGCGCGGTCAATAGCACGCGCGCTTATGGCCGCAAACCGCCGCGGCAACAGACCTCCCGGCGGGGCTGTTGGAACTTAGAGCGAAAAAAGTATAAAAATTTTTTTCACAAAATATAATAAATTTTAATATTTCTATATTATTTTACACAAAATAACCAACTTTTCATAATTCACCGAACTTTGAAAATTTTTCTAAGTCCCACAAATAAGAGGAAAATTTTTAAATATCGGTCCTAGACGATTTTCGACGTGATATCACTGTAATATAGACGGTTTCTAACAATATATATCATAACACCAAACTCGCTACAATTATTATTTATCGAGTTATTAGCAAATAATGGACGGATGTGCTACTCCGTCGGACGTTCGACGAAAATTTTTCTAAGTCCCACCGCCAAGAGGAAACTTTTTCCCTATCGGTCCTAGACGATTTTCGACGTGATATCACTGTAATATAGACGGTTTCTAACAATATATATCATAACACCAAACTCGCTACAATTATTATTTATCGAGTTATTAGCAAATAATGGACGGATGTGCTACTCCGTCGACAAAACTCTGGAAATTTTTCTAAGTCCCACCGCCAAGAGGAAACTTTTTCCCTATCGGTCCTAGACGATTTTCGACGTGATATCACTGTAATATAGACGGTTTCTAACAATATATATCATAACACCAAACTCGCTACAATTATTATTTATCGAGTTATTAGCAAATAATGGACGGATGTGCTACTCCGTCGGACGTTCGACGAAAATTTTTCTAAGTCCCACCGCCAAGAGGAAACTTTTTCCCTATCGGTCCTAGACGATTTTCGACGTGATATCACTGTAATATAGACGGTTTCTAACAATATATATCATAACACCAAACTCGCTACAATTATTATTTATCGAGTTATTAGCAAATAATGGACGGATGTGCTACTCCGTCGACAAAACTCTGGAAATTTTTCTAAGTCCCACCGCCAAGAGGAAACTTTTTCCCTATCGGTCCTAGACGATTTTCGACGTGATATCACTGTAATATAGACGGTTTCTAACAATATATATCATAACACCAAACTCGCTACAATTATTATTTATCGAGTTATTAGCAAATAATGGACGGATGTGCTACTCCGTCGGACGTTCGACGAAAATTTTTCTAAGTCCCACCGCCAAGAGGAAACTTTTTCCCTATCGGTCCTAGACGATTTTCGACGTGATATCACTGTAATATAGACGGTTTCTAACAATATATATCATAACACCAAACTCGCTACAATTATTATTTATCGAGTTATTAGCAAATAATGGACGGATGTGCTACTCCGTCGACAAAACTCTGGAAATTTTTCTAAGTCCCACCGCCAAGAGG
>NW_027489081.1:22500-25000 GCF_050948215.1 Halictus rubicundus | reverse complement strand
GGTGTTCACGGGCGGTCGTATTGAAAATACGACTCACGACGCCGCAAAACACTCACGCAAGTCCGAATGCGATACCCATTCCTATTTCCTTCTTCTCACGAAACCGTTAGACGCAATGTAAAATTTGCAATTTTCACAGAACCGCGTCAAACGCCGACGAAACGTCCATCGTTCGCTCGTACGTAGCATCTTTGCAACCCGACTCAGAAACGCTCTTTGCGCCCTCCACAAAATTCGACATGGAGAGGTAAGCGACGGCGGGGACTTACAAGAGCAACGCAAGCAGTATTTGGTTACGTAAACGACCCTCAGCCAGGCGTGGTCCAGGAATTGTATCCGTGGACCGCAATGTGCGTTCGAAATGTCGATGTTCATGTGTCCTGCAGTTCACACGTTGACGCGCAATTAGCTGCGTTCTTCATCGACCCACGAGCCAAGTGATCCACCGTTCAGGGTAATCGTATAATTTGATTTATAATCAATATATAATTATGTCTCTTGTTCTGCGGTTCATAAGAACGCCGATACCTGAAAGCTCCAACCAGCGCGCGAAGGAGATTCAGGCGTCGTTTTTAAGGACGACACACGATCGTCCGTAGAAACGGAAACCGTCGCGAGTACGCGATTGCAATGCGCACACGTATCCGACGGCCGGGCGGAAAATACATTGAAAAACCTTTAAAGTGGAAAACACAGGAGGAGAATTCAGAAAACGACGGGGATCATAGACAACCCGATACTGGATCCCGACACTTCTCCTCCTCCTCTCTCTTATTGGAGAATGAACTCGATAACTAGCGGACTTCACAGCCGGCTCTGGCCGTGCGCGATCGTTCGTCCCAAGCTCTTGTGCACTGTATTATCGCCACACAGAGAGTAGAGTGTCAGAATCGCACACAGCTTTACGCGAGCTACGCAGCCGGTCCTCTCGAAACACATTTCCAATTGTGCACGGAGAACGATTATTCGATACTAGCGGACTTCACAGCCGGCTCTGGCCGTGCGCGATCGTTCGTCCCAAGCTCTTGTGCACTGTATTATCGCCACACAGAGAGTAGAGTGTCAGAATCGCACACAGCTTTACGCGAGCTACGCAGCCGGTCCTCTCGAAACACATTTCCAATTGTGCACGGAGAAAGATTATTCGATACTAGCGGACTTCACAGCCGGCTCTGGCCGTGCGCGATCGTTCGTCCCAAGCTCTTGTGCACTGTATTATCGCCACACAGAGAGTAGAGTGTCAGAATCGCACACAGCTTTACGCGAGCTACGCAGCCGGTCCTCTCGAATATACGTGTTCGTCAACGAACACGCATGCGGCGACGTTTTGTGCTCTATGTCATACGCGAACTCGATAAATAGAGCGGGACTCACAGCCGGCTCTGGCAGCGGTCATTCGTCCCACGCTCGTGTGTGCGCTATCGCCACACAGAGTAGGGTGTCAGACTCACGCAGCTTTAAAAGCGAGCTTCACAGCCGGTCCTTCTCTCATCCTATTCCTCGACGTTCGTGACAGAACACAACGCGTTCACCGCAAGTTTTCCACAGGTACCCTGTTGTTGTCCTCTCTTTCTCTAGAGGAGAGACAACACCACCGTTTCCAATGGACGTATCTCGGACACCACAGGCGAAGACCGAGGAAGCGCGATATGTGGATTCGAATCGACGCTTACATCCCTGTTCTTGCGACCGTAATTGTCCTTTATAATTGTCGAGAGCCTACACACAGGCAGACCAATGGCGTATATTATAGTATACACGTCTCTTTGACACGAGGTATTTTTATCAAAGAGAACACGATCCATCAGGTGGCGGGTGAAAAACATCGATTCGTAACGACGGGTATTTCTATATTCGTGGTTAAGCTATAACATTCAGCGTCCGACGGGAAACCGCACCCTATTGATCGTTCGAGTTTGCAATGTGAACGTCGGTGACGATTCCCGAAGACCCGAAGTACAGCTCTTCGCACTCACTCCCCAATACAAGTAAACGATGCGATGCTCCACCTTCACGCAAGCACCCTCTGTTTCATTCTCATTGAGATCTTTCGTCCCATTGTCGAAAGAGTGCATATATTATATATTGCCGTGTTTGTGCACAAATGGTCTGGCGGGCTCTCTGCGCCTTAATTTTGGACGGGAGAATCGTACGCTTTGAGTAACTATGTACTCCATGCGTAACTATGACCTCCACACGTAAGCCGTTGCATGGGGAGTAGTTCGTCGCTATACACATCCCCTACTCCCCTTTTTCTTTATTTTCTCATCATACGATGATTACACAGGAGAGTGAATTCCTTTTATTATAACCTTGTACTCTCCTGTTGGTCTTTTCTGTGTGCTTTTAAAGCATTTTTGTATGTATATATATATATATATATATATTCATGGATCTGGCAGATGTTTGAAATTGTAATGATCCTTCCGCAGGTTCACCTACGGAAACCTTGTTACGACTTTTACTTCCTCTAAATGATCAAGTTTGGTCATCTTCCCGG
>NW_027489081.1:15000-20000 GCF_050948215.1 Halictus rubicundus | reverse complement strand
TACAAGTCACCAACCTCCACTAAGGGAAGGCTCGCCACATAAGGGCCATTCGGTCTAGGACACCGACCCGTGGCAATGCTGTGTAGAGAATAATTCGATACGAAGCACGGTACGAAACAGTCAAGACCGAAGTCTCGAGGCGCCCATGACTGCTTCTCGACCGAGATCGTAGAATAGCCACAGACGCGCGCTGCACCGACCGACTCGACCGAACCGTCGACTCTCTTATAGATACCGAACGGCCGGCCGGGACGCCGGCGCCGCGCGGTCAATAGCACGCGCGCTTATGGCCGCAAACCGCCGCGGCAACAGACCTCCCGGCGGGGCTGTTGGAACTTAGAGCGAAAAAAGTATAAAAATTTTTTTCACAAAATATAATAAATTTTAATATTTCTATATTATTTTACACAAAATAACCAACTTTTCATAATTCACCGAACTTTGAAAATTTTTCTAAGTCCCACAAATAAGAGGAAAATTTTTAAATATCGGTCCTAGACGATTTTCGACGTGATATCACTGTAATATAGACGGTTTCTAACAATATATATCATAACACCAAACTCGCTACAATTATTATTTATCGAGTTATTAGCAAATAATGGACGGATGTGCTACTCCGTCGGACGTTCGACGAAAATTTTTCTAAGTCCCACCGCCAAGAGGAAACTTTTTCCCTATCGGTCCTAGACGATTTTCGACGTGATATCACTGTAATATAGACGGTTTCTAACAATATATATCATAACACCAAACTCGCTACAATTATTATTTATCGAGTTATTAGCAAATAATGGACGGATGTGCTACTCCGTCGACAAAACTCTGGAAATTTTTCTAAGTCCCACCGCCAAGAGGAAACTTTTTCCCTATCGGTCCTAGACGATTTTCGACGTGATATCACTGTAATATAGACGGTTTCTAACAATATATATCATAACACCAAACTCGCTACAATTATTATTTATCGAGTTATTAGCAAATAATGGACGGATGTGCTACTCCGTCGGACGTTCGACGAAAATTTTTCTAAGTCCCACCGCCAAGAGGAAACTTTTTCCCTATCGGTCCTAGACGATTTTCGACGTGATATCACTGTAATATAGACGGTTTCTAACAATATATATCATAACACCAAACTCGCTACAATTATTATTTATCGAGTTATTAGCAAATAATGGACGGATGTGCTACTCCGTCGACAAAACTCTGGAAATTTTTCTAAGTCCCACCGCCAAGAGGAAACTTTTTCCCTATCGGTCCTAGACGATTTTCGACGTGATATCACTGTAATATAGACGGTTTCTAACAATATATATCATAACACCAAACTCGCTACAATTATTATTTATCGAGTTATTAGCAAATAATGGACGGATGTGCTACTCCGTCGGACGTTCGACGAAAATTTTTCTAAGTCCCACCGCCAAGAGGAAACTTTTTCCCTATCGGTCCTAGACGATTTTCGACGTGATATCACTGTAATATAGACGGTTTCTAACAATATATATCATAACACCAAACTCGCTACAATTATTATTTATCGAGTTATTAGCAAATAATGGACGGATGTGCTACTCCGTCGACAAAACTCTGGAAATTTTTCTAAGTCCCACCGCCAAGAGGAAACTTTTTCCCTATCGGTCCTAGACGATTTTCGACGTGATATCACTGTAATATAGACGGTTTCTAACAATATATATCATAACACCAAACTCGCTACAATTATTATTTATCGAGTTATTAGCAAATAATGGACGGATGTGCTACTCCGTCGGACGTTCGACGAAAATTTTTCTAAGTCCCACCGCCAAGAGGAAACTTTTTCCCTATCGGTCCTAGACGATTTTCGACGTGATATCACTGTAATATAGACGGTTTCTAACAATATATATCATAACACCAAACTCGCTACAATTATTATTTATCGAGTTATTAGCAAATAATGGACGGATGTGCTACTCCGTCGACAAAACTCTGGAAATTTTTCTAAGTCCCACCGCCAAGAGGAAACTTTTTCCCTATCGGTCCTAGACGATTTTCGACGTGATATCACTGTAATATAGACGGTTTCTAACAATATATATCATAACACCAAACTCGCTACAATTATTATTTATCGAGTTATTAGCAAATAATGGACGGATGTGCTACTCCGTCGGACGTTCGACGAAAATTTTTCTAAGTCCCACCGCCAAGAGGAAACTTTTTCCCTATCGGTCCTAGACGATTTTCGACGTGATATCACTGTAATATAGACGGTTTCTAACAATATATATCATAACACCAAACTCGCTACAATTATTATTTATCGAGTTATTAGCAAATAATGGACGGATGTGCTACTCCGTCGACAAAACTCTGGAAATTTTTCTAAGTCCCACCGCCAAGAGGAAACTTTTTCCCTATCGGTCCTAGACGATTTTCGACGTGATATCACTGTAATATAGACGGTTTCTAACAATATATATCATAACACCAAACTCGCTACAATTATTATTTATCGAGTTATTAGCAAATAATGGACGGATGTGCTACTCCGTCGGACGTTCGACGAAAATTTTTCTAAGTCCCACCGCCAAGAGGAAACTTTTTCCCTATCGGTCCTAGACGATTTTCGACGTGATATCACTGTAATATAGACGGTTTCTAACAATATATATCATAACACCAAACTCGCTACAATTATTATTTATCGAGTTATTAGCAAATAATGGACGGATGTGCTACTCCGTCGACAAAACTCTGGAAATTTTTCTAAGTCCCACCGCCAAGAGGAAACTTTTTCCCTATCGGTCCTAGACGATTTTCGACGTGATATCACTGTAATATAGACGGTTTCTAACAATATATATCATAACACCAAACTCGCTACAATTATTATTTATCGAGTTATTAGCAAATAATGGACGGATGTGCTACTCCGTCGGACGTTCGACGAAAATTTTTCTAAGTCCCACCGCCAAGAGGAAACTTTTTCCCTATCGGTCCTAGACGATTTTCGACGTGATATCACTGTAATATAGACGGTTTCTAACAATATATATCATAACACCAAACTCGCTACAATTATTATTTATCGAGTTATTAGCAAATAATGGACGGATGTGCTACTCCGTCGACAAAACTCTGGAAATTTTTCTAAGTCCCACCGCCAAGAGGAAACTTTTTCCCTATCGGTCCTAGACGATTTTCGACGTGATATCACTGTAATATAGACGGTTTCTAACAATATATATCATAACACCAAACTCGCTACAATTATTATTTATCGAGTTATTAGCAAATAATGGACGGATGTGCTACTCCGTCGACAAAACTCTGGAAATTTTTCTAAGTCCCACCGCCAAGAGGAAACTTTTTCCCTATCGGTCCTAGACGATTTTCGACGTGATATCACTGTAATATAGACGGTTTCTAACAATATATATCATAACACCAAACTCGCTACAATTATTATTTATCGAGTTATTAGCAAATAATGGACGGATGTGCTACTCCGTCGGACGTTCGACGAAAATTTTTCTAAGTCCCACCGCCAAGAGGAAACTTTTTCCCTATCGGTCCTAGACGATTTTCGACGTGATATCACTGTAATATAGACGGTTTCTAACAATATATATCATAACACCAAACTCGCTACAATTATTATTTATCGAGTTATTAGCAAATAATGGACGGATGTGCTACTCCGTCGACAAAACTCTGGAAATTTTTCTAAGTCCCACCGCCAAGAGGAAACTTTTTCCCTATCGGTCCTAGACGATTTTCGACGTGATATCACTGTAATATAGACGGTTTCTAACAATATATATCATAACACCAAACTCGCTACAATTATTATTTATCGAGTTATTAGCAAATAATGGACGGATGTGCTACTCCGTCGGACGTTCGACGAAAATTTTTCTAAGTCCCACCGCCAAGAGGAAACTTTTTCCCTATCGGTCCTAGACGATTTTCGACGTGATATCACTGTAATATAGACGGTTTCTAACAATATATATCATAACACCAAACTCGCTACAATTATTATTTATCGAGTTATTAGCAAATAATGGACGGATGTGCTACTCCGTCGACAAAACTCTGGAAATTTTTCTAAGTCCCACCGCCAAGAGGAAACTTTTTCCCTATCGGTCCTAGACGATTTTCGACGTGATATCACTGTAATATAGACGGTTTCTAACAATATATATCATAACACCAAACTCGCTACAATTATTATTTATCGAGTTATTAGCAAATAATGGACGGATGTGCTACTCCGTCGGACGTTCGACGAAAATTTTTCTAAGTCCCACCGCCAAGAGGAAACTTTTTCCCTATCGGTCCTAGACGATTTTCGACGTGATATCACTGTAATATAGACGGTTTCTAACAATATATATCATAACACCAAACTCGCTACAATTATTATTTATCGAGTTATTAGCAAATAATGGACGGATGTGCTACTCCGTCGACAAAACTCTGGAAATTTTTCTAAGTCCCACCGCCAAGAGGAAACTTTTTCCCTATCGGTCCTAGACGATTTTCGACGTGATATCACTGTAATATAGACGGTTTCTAACAATATATATCATAACACCAAACTCGCTACAATTATTATTTATCGAGTTATTAGCAAATAATGGACTTGAGTAGGGTGACACCCGGCCGTACTACATTCTGTTCTACAAATTGCACGGGTAAACGGCGGTTGGAAATGATGCTCCGTATTGTTAGTTAGTGTATCCCCGAAGGTCTATGCGTACCGCAGCGTTGGATTGACGAGGTTCCCTCTGTCTCTATCTTTTTTTTTCTCTACGATAGCATGTATCGCGTTGACAAACGACTAGGAAGCGTGTTTACCGAGTTATTAGCGATCCGAGTGACACCCGGCCGTACTACATTCTGTTCTACAAATTGCACGGGTAAACGGCGGTTGGAAATGATGCTCCGTATTGTTAGTTAGTGTATCCCCGAAGGTCTATGCGTACCGCAGCGTTGGATTGACG
>NW_027489081.1:0-2500 GCF_050948215.1 Halictus rubicundus | reverse complement strand
TATAAATATCTTATTGAAACAAGTTTCATACATTCGTTTCGTATAATAACATGGTTTGCCTAATCGTGGAGGCGCGTATAGTTCCAAACATGGATCGCGGAAGCACGTAACCACTGCGCTGGACAAAATCGACACAAGTGCCGAGGAAGCGCGGACAGGACGCATGCTGGACTGCGAGAAACCGTGTTCTTCTGCTCGCGCTGGGCATAAACGAAATAGGACACCTCTATTATTTAACGAATTTTTCTCTTTATTCTGTCTTTAAAAGACAGAATTTTTTTTCTCTTTAACTCTATTTTCTCTTTTTCATACCTTAGTCGCTCGGACATAAGAGTTGATGCTCAGTTAGTACGAGTAAACACAAAAGTGAATACAAGTCACCAACCTCCACTAAGGGAAGGCTCGCCACATAAGGGCCATTCGGTCTAGGACACCGACCCGTGGCAATGCTGTGTAGAGAATAATTCGATACGAAGCACGGTACGAAACAGTCAAGACCGAAGTCTCGAGGCGCCCATGACTGCTTCTCGACCGAGATCGTAGAATAGCCACAGACGCGCGCTGCACCGACCGACTCGACCGAACCGTCGACTCTCTTATAGATACCGAACGGCCGGCCGGGACGCCGGCGCCGCGCGGTCAATAGCACGCGCGCTTATGGCCGCAAACCGCCGCGGCAACAGACCTCCCGGCGGGGCTGTTGGAACTTAGAGCGAAAAAAGTATAAAAATTTTTTTCACAAAATATAATAAATTTTAATATTTCTATATTATTTTACACAAAATAACCAACTTTTCATAATTCACCGAACTTTGAAAATTTTTCTAAGTCCCACAAATAAGAGGAAAATTTTTAAATATCGGTCCTAGACGATTTTCGACGTGATATCACTGTAATATAGACGGTTTCTAACAATATATATCATAACACCAAACTCGCTACAATTATTATTTATCGAGTTATTAGCAAATAATGGACGGATGTGCTACTCCGTCGGACGTTCGACGAAAATTTTTCTAAGTCCCACCGCCAAGAGGAAACTTTTTCCCTATCGGTCCTAGACGATTTTCGACGTGATATCACTGTAATATAGACGGTTTCTAACAATATATATCATAACACCAAACTCGCTACAATTATTATTTATCGAGTTATTAGCAAATAATGGACGGATGTGCTACTCCGTCGACAAAACTCTGGAAATTTTTCTAAGTCCCACCGCCAAGAGGAAACTTTTTCCCTATCGGTCCTAGACGATTTTCGACGTGATATCACTGTAATATAGACGGTTTCTAACAATATATATCATAACACCAAACTCGCTACAATTATTATTTATCGAGTTATTAGCAAATAATGGACGGATGTGCTACTCCGTCGGACGTTCGACGAAAATTTTTCTAAGTCCCACCGCCAAGAGGAAACTTTTTCCCTATCGGTCCTAGACGATTTTCGACGTGATATCACTGTAATATAGACGGTTTCTAACAATATATATCATAACACCAAACTCGCTACAATTATTATTTATCGAGTTATTAGCAAATAATGGACGGATGTGCTACTCCGTCGACAAAACTCTGGAAATTTTTCTAAGTCCCACCGCCAAGAGGAAACTTTTTCCCTATCGGTCCTAGACGATTTTCGACGTGATATCACTGTAATATAGACGGTTTCTAACAATATATATCATAACACCAAACTCGCTACAATTATTATTTATCGAGTTATTAGCAAATAATGGACGGATGTGCTACTCCGTCGGACGTTCGACGAAAATTTTTCTAAGTCCCACCGCCAAGAGGAAACTTTTTCCCTATCGGTCCTAGACGATTTTCGACGTGATATCACTGTAATATAGACGGTTTCTAACAATATATATCATAACACCAAACTCGCTACAATTATTATTTATCGAGTTATTAGCAAATAATGGACGGATGTGCTACTCCGTCGACAAAACTCTGGAAATTTTTCTAAGTCCCACCGCCAAGAGGAAACTTTTTCCCTATCGGTCCTAGACGATTTTCGACGTGATATCACTGTAATATAGACGGTTTCTAACAATATATATCATAACACCAAACTCGCTACAATTATTATTTATCGAGTTATTAGCAAATAATGGACGGATGTGCTACTCCGTCGGACGTTCGACGAAAATTTTTCTAAGTCCCACCGCCAAGAGGAAACTTTTTCCCTATCGGTCCTAGACGATTTTCGACGTGATATCACTGTAATATAGACGGTTTCTAACAATATATATCATAACACCAAACTCGCTACAATTATTATTTATCGAGTTATTAGCAAATAATGGACGGATGTGCTACTCCGTCGACAAAACTCTGGAAATTTTTCTAAGTCCCACCGCCAAGAGGAAACTTTTTCCCTATCGGTCCTAGACGATTTTCGACGTGATATCACTGTAATATAGACGGTTTCTAACAATATATATCATAACACCAAACTCGCTACAATTATTATTTATCGAGTTATT